>NW_009636489.1:391743-427771 GCF_000690535.1 Cariama cristata | reverse complement strand
CCTACATTTCTCATTATTCTGTGTCGTGTGTGTGTGTCCCATCCTCGTCTATTCCACAAAACGTTTCAGACTTAAGGCAGCTGAATTAAAGATAGAACATTCTAAGGAACAGTGCTCCCTCAGGTATATATGAATATAAAGTACTGCAAGTATTTGTTGGTATTAAATCTTCAAACATTTCCTCTGCACGTCTGATTTCCTGGAAGAATTTTAATGAAATTTGGGGGAAAAGACACATTTGCATTAACTTTGCTGAGCTTTTTTTTTTTTTTTAAATGGGAATTGTTGTTAAACCACAAATGTTTGTCTTACAAATAGGAGGCTCTTTTATTATGTCTGGAATTTTAAGTTTTAAATAAGTGGGTTTTGTTTATGTGGACCTTTATTTAGATTAAAAAGTTATAATAAACCTTTCTAATTTATTAAAGTTTTGATCCCCCCCCTTTTTTTTTTCCTCATTTTATTACATTTTAAGTATTGTCAAATTTAAATTATGTTTCTGGGAAATTTAGCTAGCTTTATCCACTGTTTAATAAAAACGGAGTTGGGAAGTTCCTTCTGTGTTGTGTTCATTTTCTTATTTTTTGAAAGACTGGGTTCTTGAATGTGTTACTTAAATTTACTGGTATCTGTTGTTTAGAAATGTTTACATTTTAAAAATGTTTTGTTTAGCATGCCCTCCCTTTCTGAAACCATTTCTAAGATTTACCTTTGGGATTATTAACGCCATTGATGTAACAGAGGACCTGTGTAACGGTGACTGTCTTGTTAGATGTTTTTCTGTGACTTCAGTATTAAAGCCTTGTCATCTCCTCCTCTGTGCCCTTCATGCGGTACACATAGCTCTGCTTTGAAAATTGCAACGTCTGTTCCTTCTGTAATGTTTGAGTCTTGAACCTTTTCTTCATGAGTACTTAAAGCGATTTTTAACACTGAAGAATTGCTCTCTTGTCCTTTGGAGTGATTCAGATGGAGTTTCTATGTATGGTGTCTGTTTCAGTTTTCTTGAAAATACTAGGTTGCTTAACCACCAGTATGTTTTATCTGTTTAACCCTTGAAAGGCTCCAAAGAATATTGAAAGCAATACTGTGTGTGTAGTACTTCTTGTTCTTCTTCCTTTGTTTGGTTGGGAAAGGTACACTTTTAAGAAATCACATTTATTTTGTCGTCTTAAAAAAAAAAAGTATGAGGTTCCAAAACACAAACAAAATCCCCCCCAAAGGTATTTTGAAGCCTAAGTTCTTGTTAAATAACCACATAAAACTGTCTCCACAGTATGAAGAAGTCTTTTCCCATCTTGCTGAAAATACAGTTCATACTATTCACAGAATTGAGTTTGTCTACTGTTATGTGATTGTTTTATACAGAATGCAACGTGCTTCACAGCTTCTGTGTTTTCATTTTTTTTTTTAGGAAGAACAGAACCGAGGCAAGCCCAACTGGGAACACCTGAATGAAGATTTACATGTACTTATCACTGTGGAGGATGCTCAGAACAGAGCAGAAATAAAACTGAAGAGGGCTGTTGAAGAAGTAAAAAAGTTACTGATACCTGCAGTAAGTATTTGTATGCAAGTCTTCGATTTCCGTTTCCAGAAGTTACTTCTGAAATACAATTAATACTGCAGCAGTAAGAGTAAGCCTGCAGAGCGGCATTCTAAAATGAAGTTTGGATATTATTTTGTAATACTCTAGTGATCTTTAAAATGTCTCATCCCGGATTGAATTATTCTTCGGAACAGAATAGTATTTTTAAGAGATGTTGTCTTTTTTGCCTGTTTTAGATATAGATCCAGGAAATTCTTATCACGTTTAAAAGGCAATGCTGAACTGTTACAACCACTAGCTTTCTCACCTTCTTTCAGTATAAGGATGCTTCACTTTAAGACTGGGGAAATGTGACATGTTTTTTCACTTTGAGAGGATTCTGATACTTTAAGAAAGGAAGGTGTGTTTTCTTAGATAATCATATTAAACACCTTCCAGAAAGAATAAAACCCTTTGGAAACACAGTATCAGAAAATGTTGCTGTCAATTTACTGGGGAAAAATAAACATGGTGAAACTGGAAAATGGGTTACCTTTCTTATTTCCTGATAATATAAACTGCCTTGTGCCCAGCCAGATGACTTAAAGCCTTTTGCGGGGACCAGAATTATCCTGTGAGACCCCCTCTCTTAAATCTGCTCTGTGTTCTCACTCAAAGCAAGGTGACTCAGCATGGCTGTATGGTGCATCCCGTGCCATTAACTTGCATCTTGTGCTGATTTTTACCACCACTTTTGTGCCATTATAAAATGATAAAAATAAATTATATCTTTTTCAATGGAGGAAAAATTTTCTATACTATAAGGGAAAATGGAGATTATCTTATGAAAGAAAGTAGTCGGTGGTATTACAATGACGTAGTGATTTTAGATGCTTAGTGAATGCTAATAGATGCTGGCTGTCAGGAAACTTGTGGTGGCACGTGCTCTGTAAGGACATTTATTCAGAACGTATTTTTAAAAGTTAACCAAAGATCAGGAGAGAGACTTAATTTTTGAATTAACAAAATATGGTAGAATATTAAGCAGGAAGTATGAAAAAAATGTAATTTAGACCTCTTCACATTGCGTATTGCCAGTCTCTGAAAGCAGAAGTCAGCTAGAGAAAGTAGATCTTCAGAATTTGTTCATTTACTAAAGGGATCTTGAGCACATCAGGATCAAGTTTATAATCAGGATTAGAAATGGTAATAAGAAAAAGGCTTTTTATATGGGCAAAACTTGAAACCTTTATATTATTCTCTAACTACTACGCAGCAAATAGTTCAAAAACCACACAACTCAAACTTCCGTGTGATACAGAATTAATTTTGTCAAACGTCTGTTGATTCTTCTACCTCCCTCTTATTGCTGACCCATATGACTGAAGAGTCATGTTCAAGATGACCTGATAGATCACAAAACCTCAGTATTGTCTGAAGTACCAGCCTGTATACTGTGGGTATGCTTGTGTTATGCTTGGTTTCTGGAGCTGATGGATAGGTGTGTTTTGAGCCTCCAGAAAAACCAAATACCTGAGCAGTTTTTCATTGTTATAGTGTCAGCCAGCTCTTTGTCTTGAAAGTACTCTGCCTCATTTAGTAATTTAGTTGGGGGAGTGCTATAATCCTGATGACAGAAATTTTTTTTCCCTTTAGAGAAAAAAAAAAACACAACATAGGGCCAACTTGTCCAAATACAGTATCAGTTGAAAAACACATTGTCAGTTCATTTCATTAACATCTTTGTATATTATGTGTAGGCGTAAGAGATTTGGGAGGTGCTTATTACATGCATGGAGTTAAAGGTCTATTGGCTCTCATTTCTGAAAATTATGCCTCATTGAAACAGGCATGTGTAGTACATACTAATGAATTAGTATATAGGTGAACTTGGTTTTTGCACTAGCTATTGCATCTGTTCAATTAGTATCAAAAATGGCTGTTTAATCAAATTATGGTTTCAGGCAGTTTGAGAGTTGAAAAATTCTGTTCTAGAATTAAAAGGTATGAATTGAAAACTTCTATGAAAGAAGCCATAAACCTTTAAATAATCAGAGTAAACATGAGGGAAAAAATAAATCCTAGCTAATTATAAGAGGGGAAACTGTAGATGTTGGAAGATTCCAAAGATGCTCTAAAAAGGTATGAATGAAAAATCAGAAATTTCCTTTTGTGTGGTAGAATACTTGCAAATATTACTGTTTTCCAAATGAATGTCAGAGGATTTAAATTGATAAAAATATATTAATGTATTTCTGTTTTATCACCATCCAACTTGAATAAAATTTGAGATTATGTAGGAGAGAAGATTCAGTCTTATTCTTGCCATATAGTGGCAATGCTTTGGTTTTCTGAGATACATTTCAGAAAAGCAAGCTAGTGTTACAGATAGGAATGAGTTACTAATTTCTTGGAATAATCGGTTATTTTTATACTCAAGATTTAAAAAACCTAATTACATTTTATAGCAACAGTGCACAAATAGGCATATTTCTAAAATGGATTTCCATTTGAAGGTACTTGGGTGAACAGAGACTATTTCAGTAGTAAAGTGTGTTTGTTCTCATCTTTATGAATTGGAATCACTAGTGATTTTTTTTTTTTCCCCCTTGTGGATGTGAATTATTAATTTCCCGTTCCACTTGCTCTTGGATTTTTACCAAGATGGTGGTATAGTCAAGCAGTTAATCTTTAGAAATAAAAAGGACAACTTGAGGCAAACTGGCTGAACAAGCCATTTTTTCTCCCTAAGGAGAAAGGCCAAAACCTTTTTATTCTTATTTTGTATTTAATTTGCATTTCTTTGATATGAAACTTTTTTTTTTGGTTGTACTTCAGGTTCTATAAGAGAAATATTTCCCTCTTCCCGTAGTTCAGTGAGATACTGGGCATTATCTGGACCTGCAAGATCATATGGTACTGCTTCTTTCATGTTTTTCTCCAAAGAAAAACAGGAAGAATAAAGCAGTCTGCAGGCTTTTGGGATCACATTGAGCTGTACCATCCTTATGCTTCCTAAAGTGAATCCTACAGGTCATTGATCTCTCTTAATTGTGAGAGCTTTGAGAGTTTATTTGTTATTCACAAGAGTTCAGTAAGGATGGGTGGTTCTCTTGCAAAGTAAAGACAAAAGATGCTCTGGATTGTGCTCTACAGAATGTAAGAAAAAGCATGGAGCAAGTGTGAGGGGACATACAGAATTAAGTACAGCATACCGAGTTGTGGTGTCATTAAGGGTTTGGAATTATTCTTTGAGGTCCTGGGCAATAGGGCTGAATTCGTCTGCTAGAAATACGTAAGGCTTCTACGTGTTCTGGTAAGTGTTGAATAAACTCTTCTAGCTGAATGTGTTTTCCAGATACTCCTTTCGTTATACAGATGTTCAGGTCTCTCTAATTACTATTTTACCTTTAAACTAGCTGTCTTTATATAGGATGCGGCATATACAACAGAATTCAAATTTCAGGCAAATACTTTTCATGCCTTTTTCCTTTGACTCCACATTCTTCCTTTCTGAGGAAAAGATCATAATTTTGGCTTCTACTTAACTACTCTAATTTGGTCTGGAATCAGTGTTTTTCACATTCCTTGTATTGCTCTTCCTGTGCCCAGGCAGCTGTAGTTTTACTTGGCTGCTGCCTCCATCTTGTCTGAAGACAACTACAATACACTATTAGTCGGTGATGCTCCCTGTCAAACGGTGTATATCGTTTGCCACTACAATAACGGACTTTTGAGATTGTGATGGATAGGGAATAAACAATCTTCTACTGAAACATTAATTTTGTTAGTACTTTTAGCTCCTGCCTATAATAGTGATTTTGGACTTTTCAGTCTTGAATATCGTCAAATTTAGCTGTATGGTATGGGGGAAAGTAAATGTGCTGTTTTTACAAATTGGAAGGTTCTTTGTATGCTTGCTATGTGAGTACTCACTGTCGTGTTTACTCCCTGTTACCAGGGATGTTATTTTGATGGTATTTCTATTTTTAGTCACTCCTATATACAGAAAATATGTTGTATATAACAGGAGAGAATATAATGAAGGGGCAGTAGTATTGGCAGAATGCTTTATTTTTCAATTGGACAAGTTAAGAGTATTTATTTCCCAAAGACTGCCTTCGGCAAGTATGATGAGATGGAGCTTCTTTATTAATTAAAGGAAATTTCTAATACCTTCCTTAGAAGTGTAATTGTAAAATTGTGGTTTATTTTCAACTTCTTACAATAAACTGAAGGATGTCTTCATTTCTACCCTGACAACTTTCTGTCCTGTGAGTTCCATAGCAAAAACATGATACAGTAGAAAGAATTTTAATTTAAGAATGTCTAATAGTGCTTTAGCGGAAAAAAAAAAAAGAAAAGATGGGTATTGTAGTAATGCTGAACGTAATTTGTTGCCCTGTAGCTAAGACTAGCAAAAGCTTGAAATTTGAAACATATTAGGAGAGATTTCATTTGTTTTAGCCATCTAAAAAGCCACAATAAATTCTGCGTGCAAGTTTGACTTCCCTGAATAGCTCTTTCTAATTCATTCCTGCATGGTGGGCTGGTTTTACATTTTTGCTTTCACAAGTGAGAATATAGTGCCGCCTTCTATAGTCTCTCAGTTGAAATGTTGGTCTTGCTGTGCTAGCCATTGTTCGCTGCTTATTCAGTTAAAGTTATGAAATGGATAAGTAATACAGTAGCAGAAAAAGGACACTGCTGTCCTTAAAAGCTTTTTAGGAAATCCCTGCATTACTTCTGTTTTGTCGGTTCAGATGCAAGTCTCTCACAGAGCACGTCATGGAAATGATCAAAAGGGAAGCTCTGTAGGTAGGGTAATGAAGCAGCCAAACTTCTTGGGAGTGACTGCTAGATAACACATGGTAAGCTTTTTGATGTGGAGGAGAGATGATAGTGTGTTATTTTTAGTAGTGTAAGGCAGACTTAATGTTTCCATGATAGTATGAACCCAGGGCTGTTGCGGTCCTGCCATTCCTTCATGATTTGCTGTTCCTGCTTCCTGTTTTGTATCAGAAAGTACTGGCCTTCATCTGACCGCATCGCGGGTCCATTTGGTGGAGAGCTTAACCTTGGATTAGCTGCCTTGCTACAGAGTCAGTTTTGGTTTAGCACTGACAGAAGTGACGGAATGAGAACATGCAGCCAGGGAAAAATGGGATTGCAGCAGATCACCCTTAAATAAACCTGAACTTCTGCAGAACTGCAAGTGAGCATGGTCACCTGCAGATAGGACAAGAACAAAATGATCAGAAACTCAACCTCGCAGACTATGGCAGTGGAAAACAAAAGAGGGAGGCCTACTAGTATGTAGATTTTCCTCTTCTGTTTTCTGCTGTCCGGTATGTCTCATACTGGTAATTTCAGTAGCTTATTCACAAATTGAATAAAGAATTAGTTATGTTAAGCAGTCCTTAAGTAAATTCTGGTATGCATTTCAACAGTCTTACTCCACTGAAGGTATTTACTGTAATGCAAGTCTTGAGTTTTAAAAATGAGAACAAGAATCTCTTTACTGCAGTTCACATAGGAAGCGTTTACATGTTGTACTTGATACGTTGCTGCAGTGTTAAATTTTTGAGCTTACACTAGTATTGACTGTTAACAAAATTATTTCAGGCCATCTGCAAGTGTGAAGCAGCACTCTCCATCATAGTGTACTGTGGTGGAAACTGTAGACCAGTGGTTCTTTACCACCAAAATAACGTCTGTTGATGGAAATTACTTGTTTGAGACCATATTATCTACAAGATACTTAGGTGATTTGCAACTTCATTGAATTAAACCTTGTTTAAACTCTGTTAAATTCCTCAACTCTTCTGAAATGGTCTGAAATTTCATTTTCATTTCTGAAATGAAAAAGAGAAAACTAATGTTATGCATCAGGATATCGTTCATGAGAATAGTTCTCAAACAGGATATAAAATGTGCTCTTTCATATTATGATTATAAATTTGTTTTCAACTTTCCATTTTCAAAAAGTTGGCAAATAATTAAAAGTTAAATACAAATTTATGATGATCTGTGCCCTCACGTATTTCAGTTGGTTTTTTTACAAATTGGGACATGTAGTCATAATCAGATACAATTATGTAAATATGTCTAGTTTTATTAGCTTATAACTTAGGTAGCAGTTCATCCTGATTCTTGTTCTCCTGGGCCTTTCCTTATACCAATGGGAGAAGGAAACTCCTCCAACCGTTATTTCTGAGCACCTTAATCCAGCTGTTATGCTGAATCTTCCGGACATCTTTGATGGCTTCTAGAATCCAGGGAAATCAGTTAATTGTGCATACACTCAGTTACTGTTGAATACCCTATCTCTTTTCCCATTCCCCTCCTTCTCCAAAATATTTTTTGGAGATACATACCACCCTCCCCTGTATTCATTTAAGGTGTTACAAATGTGTAACTTGAGAAATGGTGGATCATAATTTCTGAAAAAGACCTTCGAAAACTTGCAAAATAGCCTCTTCTCAAACTGAAACAAAGAAGCTCTGTTGCCTGAAACTCAGTAGGCACATGCCCTTCCAAAGCAGGATTATGCATTGATTAGGAGCTCTAATTAGGTTCTACATGGGCTTTGTCTGTCTTCCAGAAATGTGCTTAATCTGTTTGGGTTTTGGTGGACAAAGTTCTGGAAAAAAAAAAAAATGACATTGACCTATTCTGGTAATTCATTTTGTGGTATCTTTAGCTTTTGTTTTTCATTCTTCGTCCCGTTTTTAAACTTGCTTCCTCTATTCTTGGCTATTTTTCCAGTGCTTCCTGTAGTCTTTTTTTTTTTTTTACCTTCTGTGTCTTTGTTCTTTTTCTATTGATGGCCCTGGAGTAGAACATGTAAGCTGGGATCTTTATATAAAATCTTGTTAAAGTCTTGCTTCCCTTATGCACGAAGTAGATGATGAAACTGTGATTCTCTTTGTCTGTCTATCTTGATAAAGATGATGAGAAAACTGCAACAAATTACCCATGCGTTATTTTCCTTATCCTTCATTTCTAGTTACAGTTCTTCTGTTGGTTGGTTGGTTTTCTTTTTTGAAGTCACAGCTTTATACCTGAGTGGAAGAAATGCTAATTGTAGAATTGTGATTCTTGGAGAGACATAGTATAAAGAGTAGAAATTTGTTGTCCTGCACTTTTAACACATTTTTATACTAAATATTAACCAGACTGTATTAAGGAGGTCAGATTGCTTTATGTAGAAGTCTTCTTAGCACTGGTTTCTGGAGGGATCTTAGAAATTGCAAAGATTTTTGTGTGAAGTAATAGTAAAGTAACCAGTAAACATTTCCCTTTTCCAGCTATTTAAAGCATTCTTTATTGCCAGTGTTAGCTTAGAAATCTAGATTTCTAATTACACAAAAATAAAACTTCTCATACGAACATCTGCAGTTTAATGCTGACTGATGATTTATAGTCATCAAGTTGCTCTACATTATGCTGTTTTGATGTCAGAACACAGAAAATTCTAACCTTTGGAAAAACGCCCAGGGTTTTTCACCTACTATTCCATAGAAAATTGAAGTGTTTCTTTTTTAAAACAGTACAGAAATGCTTGAGCTTCCAGTGGAGGACTAATAAGATTTCTCTGTCTTTCCTAAGTTGTTTATAGGCTAAGACTTTAATATGGAAATGTTCTGGACCTAGTTATCAGGAGAAACATAGGTGAGCATGATAGAAGAGATTGGAACTAATTATTTGAAACAGCTTACATGATTTTGGACTGGGCTATTTGTAACATACTTCAAATTGAACTGGAGACTGGTAAACTGTTGTGGAAAGTGAAAGATTAGATGAGATGTTACTGGAAAGTTGCGTTGCTTGGAACACAGTTATTAATGAGAAACATTTAAGACTCCATCATGTAGTAAATTTTTTTTGTTTTCCTTAAAAAAAAAAAAAAGTCGGTCATTACTGGAATGCTAGTTCTTTCGTAGCAATCTGTAGTTCTGGAGATGGTCCTCAAAACAGAAGAATGAGCAAAGTTTATGTTATCCTCTAAGACTGGAGATTGTGGGGGAGAGTCTGAAGGGTTCTTGGTGTTCATACAGAAAGTTGTGATAATAAGAAATAGTTGGATTGATTTCATTTTAGAATTAATATATAATAATTTATTATGTTTATTATGTTAATTAATAGAATAAATATATATCCAGCTATGTGTACCTTTTGTGCTTTGAGGCTTTAGTAAACCAGGTATTAAATGGTATGTCTTGTCTTCCTTAGAAAGTAAATCGGAAGGTTAGCAGTTTTGCAGTCTCATGTAGGAGTTGTACTCAACTGGGCAGCCTTAAAGGGACTCTCACATTTGAGAAAATGTCATTTCCTATTCCTGTGTAAATCATGCTGCAGTGCTTAGAAAAGAAAGTGAAGCATGTAAGACGCTAAAGACGCTGATAAATAGCACAATTTATTCTTATTATGTCATGCTTTACATTCTCTATATTTTGCAACTATTAGAAGTAATCTGTTTGTAGCAGTCCCAACATATAAATGTTAATCATCATTAAATAATACTTTCTTTCACTACTTACTGTAGCTGGGATTTTTTGAAAAGATCCTAAGTGAGTCCAGTACTAGATTCCATTAAAAGTAGTAGTATTTTGTACATCTGAGGTATACAGGCTCTTCTAAAAATCCTCGCCTAGATTACTCTTAGGAACTTGAAAGTAAGATGCACAATTGTGTGGATATGATAGTAATGATCAATGCTTTAGGTTTGAAATCTGGGAATTGGTTTTTACTAAAAGTCTCAAATTGATTTGGAAACTTTAGAAATCTTTGCTAAGACAGCTTTTATGATGGTGTAGTTGAGATGTAATCCCCAACATACTACAGATGCTGGTTTCATTTATTTTTGCTGCATTTTAATCTGGTTAATCGATTTTCCTTCAAATGTGAATCATATGTATCCTTTCAGCCGAATTTTAAGGTTGAGGGGGGAAAACCAAGGAAACTAGATATATAATTAAGTGTCACTTCATGAAAAGCACCTGTGGTTTAAGGCATGGCTTCTCTTACTAGATTCAGTAAACTCTTTCTGATGGAGGTGGCTCTAGTAGCTGAGAGGGGAGGGGGGAAACCCCACTTACTCCTTTTGGTGTTCTGATACCAGTTTGGTTTTTTGTCAGCTTTGCTTTTTACTTTAATGATTTCTCTCACAGAAGTGTCAAATTAGACTCCTGTTTAATTAGCACAGTTTATTAGCAGGGAACCTTAACAGGCATATAAGAGCAGTGAATATCAGTCCTTTGTCACTTGTCTGAACGGCTTGTATTTACAAGGGAAGCTTATGTAAAAAGTAGAAAAATGAAGTTTTGTCTTTAAAGGTCTTTAGAACATCAGCCTGTTACTTATGATTAAAAAAAAAAGTAATTTCAGAAAAAAGTCTGAGCTTGCGAACTGTAATTATAGAAATTAAACAGTAAACATGTTTATATTCTTCTAAAGCATTAATATTATTAGCATGTATTACCAATCCAAGCAAGTTAAGTAATACACTTAAAAGCATAGAAATAATGGTTTACTGTGGATATTTGGGGAGAAGAATCTTTTTTTCATGTTGTCCTTTCAGTGCTCCTCTATACATACCTTCGCGCTTTACTGTTGGGGCATCTTTTAAAAAGGAAGAACTTCTGTACTTTGAGGGTGACAGAGCGCTGGCACAGGCTGCCCAGAGAGGCTGCGGAGTCTCCTTCTCTAGAGATACTCAAAACCCTCCTGGATGCGATCCTGTGCAACTTGCTGTAGGTGACCCTGCTTTGGCAGGGGGTTGGATGAGATGATCTCCAGAGATCCCTGCCAACCCTCACCGTTCTGTGATTCTGTGATTTAGAAGTCTGACAAATTAGACCAGTCTTTTCCTGGCTTTGACCTCAGGTGTATGGTTACACTTCCTTAACTTTGTCAGGAGCATTTCTGTGTTTCTGGTGATAAAAGTTTCTTTTCCTCAAAGAACACGGATGTGTTGCCTTTCTGGCAGAGAACAACATGTGTCCTGGGTGGCACATAATCCACAGATAAGAAGGACAAATGATGGCACCATCCAGAAAGCTTGGTTGAACTTAAAGGGGTTTTCCATTGAATTTCTTGGAAAAAAGAGGTTGATGCAAGTGACTGTTTTGGTGTTTGTTGATCCAGAAAAATAAAAAGATGTAATCATGATTTAAGTCTCAGTTCCTTTTCCTACAAGAAGTACTTGGTACGATAGTGCAAAACCCTCCTTTTCTCTTGATACCCAGTGTGGCATCTTAGGTATGCTGACCAGAGCATGGCTTTCCTGTCCTTTTTTGTAGTTTGTAGTTCTGCATAGCTGCATAAGGGAGGAGAAGAATATCTTAAAACGAGAGTATCATCCTGCTTGGAGAGCACTCATAATCCTGAAGGGTCTGATGCAAGTGAAATTGCCTCTCATCTCAGTAATTAGCACCTTCCTCAAGCACAGTTCTTTGGTACATAAATTTATCCATGCTTGCTTTTGGAAGTAGTCACCTAGGTCTTCTGTAGACTCTTCACCACCTTCCGGGATCTTTGCTATACACTGTGTTCTGCTGCCTTGCCTCAAATGAGTTGCTTTTGGAGAACCGTAGCAACTGGTATTTCTGAATCCTTGCTAAGTCCTGCAGCCTCTTCCAAAAGATGTTCTGGGAAAAGAATTCATAAAATGGTATATATGAACCAGTCTGTCACTTAGGCCTCTGCAGTTAACATTCAGACCTCGTGCTTGCAACTATGAGAAAATGTACAAAGACTACCTTTTGGTTGCTTCTATATTCTCTGCAAGCTCAACAGTTTTATGTACTGACTTGCACAAAAGCCTCTGCAATGTTATTTGCTACTTATCTTGTCTTGGTTTAGGTAAACCAGTTGGGTTTTCTTAATCTTGAGATAGCCATTACTCCTAGCAAGACTGACAGTCTGTTGTACCGTTCTGCCACTCTCAAATGTAGAACAGATAAATCTTTGTCCTCACTATGATTTCAGGACTGGTTCCTGGTTTCAAGAGTGTCTTTTGTTAGTCCTGATAGTATCTCTGCTGCTTCGTCTACAGGCATGTAATGACAAATATAGATATTGAAAAGACTCGCAGCTTTAGCGACTGCACTTTTCATCTGTGAAAGCATTCTTATCTGGACTTCATCATCTGTGGGTCCGTTGCTTTGGGAAGGAGTTAAGAACCATGTTTAAGTCAGATTTGGAATTTGGATACATTTTCACTACTTTGCAGTAGGCCAGACACGCTGTCAGTTCAGTGCAGGCTTTTGTCTGTCCATATGTCCAAAGATCCTCAGAGAAGCACTGTCTCCAAACAAAGATAAAGCATCCCATTTTTTCCTTAGCTGAATGATGAGCTTGTAGAAGGTGACTCTTAGCTCTATGGAAAGGACGTTGTTGATCCTGCTTTAAACATTTTATCTCCACTAAATTTCAGGATGAAGTTTACAAAAATGCCCTCCGTTTCCTACTTACCATGCAGAATTCACAGAGCAATGTTGGACTTCTCGGAGGTTACACCAGTTCTTTCTCAGAGCAGTTTTCATCCATTGAACATAAATGGAATCTTTCAGTAATACCAGCAGCTGTTTTGACTCTGAGACCCGGGTCTGTTGTCACCTGTGTGCTTAGATGACCTCGGATGCCAGATTTTGAGTGATCTATGATCACTTCCAGGTTTTCACATCTGTTGCAAATCCTGGACAGTGTGTGAGAAAGGATGCTTTCCTTTTTGTGAAAGGATGTCTTTCCTCTTTGTGCCGAGGGATAATTATTACCTCTGGTAGGTGAACCTCACTCAAGATCAGATGGTATAGGTCTATAGATGATAGATTGGTACAGGCTGTACGTGTGATAGGTGTCTTCCAGCTACTTTCCCTGGGCAGTATATGCTGGCAGTAATGGAAAGCGCATCAGCGATGGTTTCATGTCAGGAATAATTCTATAGTGGAAGATCCTGCAAAATATGCAAATCATCAGTCAGCCCCAGATGTCCTGACTATCCTGTTAATTTCTGAACAGTCCTTTGGAAGCTAAAAAGAAAAACCACTCAATGGCCGCTCATACTCTTCTCCATCACCGGTCAGGTTCATGTCTGATTCAGGTTTTTTTAATACTGCATCTCTTGCTTTCTAGAATGACTTGGGCATTTAAGGTAAAGTTGGCATTTCTTACTGCACCGTAGCTCAGCTGATTCTGAAGTGTCATACCAGCCACAGAAAGGAGGTGACTTTTTTCACAGAAAGAAAATGTACCATAATTGAAATCTGTTACTCATTTGATTTATTGTTTTGACTTTTTAGTCCTAAAAGGATTATATCATTGTAAGACTTGTGAAGATTTTCCTGACTGTTTTAAAAAATAGAGTGACTCTAAATATGTTCTGGATTTGTAGTTCCCAAGACCATATGTCTCTTCTGCATCACATAGTTAATAAAAAGTTACAAGAAAGTAGTATTCTTTGGAGGAGATCATTCGTTAGGAACATTAGTATACTTCATCCTTATGCTATTTAACTTCCATTTCTGGATGTTACATGAGAGAGTTGTCTTTTACAGATAATTTTCTAAAGACAGCTTCCTGGAGAAACTTTCTCTATTGCAAAATAGAATTTCCAAAATAGTTTAATGTCAGTAGATTCAAATTCTTGTGCAAATATCTTTATTAAATGTTGTTTTTACATGGAGAACTGTTCCCAGAAATGACTGCATAACCATGACTTCACCATGAAATGTTTTCTGATTTTGTATTCTGAGTCTTTAAACTGTGGAGGGATCGTTAAATTTATCTTACAGTATCAATACTGCTAATTATCTCTCTTTAACAAAACTCTTGATTAAAAATTCTTATTAATCCATATGCATTTCTTTGTATGGCAAGACTTTGAGATCAAACATACTGTACTATAAAACATACAAAAAGAAGTTTGTAGTAGGAATAGAGTAAGTGGCATTTCTCTGCTGCTGTCATATGGTATGGTACATGTTTGCACTTAATATCTACTTTGTAATGCAGTGGAGGTTTAGGCAAATGCACTCTCCTGGGAATCAGGAAATTGTTTCAAGGTTTTCTTCATAGCAGATGAAGATTTTACCCTCCTAAAATCACTCTTTGTAAATAGGTATTGGAAGAAGCAGCAAGAAACCTTCCAGGTATGCGAGTATAAATAGGTTCAAACTAAAAAGGGAAAAAAACCCTGTTGAATACTATCTTTGAAGATCTTATTTAGAATGCTTAATTATATTTTTAGACACTAATGTCTTTTTGCAGTTACACTTTTCTGAAGGTTATCCATATAAATCTTAGACTGTTGAAATAAGAGCTTCCAGAAGGGTTAAATGTGGGGGCACAGATGATAATAAAGATGACTTGAATCTTTTTAGTACATGGATAATCTACTTTCATCATCAAAACTAAAGCAAAACCAGATTTTGTTGTTTGGTGGCTCATGGGGTAACCAAAGAAAAAAAAGAACAGATTTACTACCATACAAAATATGAAGCCATATAGTGATTTCGGACACTGTCCAGGTGGGCTGATCAGCTGTTTACAAATACTTAAAAATGACAAAGCAACATGAGGAAATGTGGGTGGTAATCTGTGTGTTAGTGTCACAATAAGGCAAATGGAGCTTTCTGTTTGTGAGCTGCCAAATATAAGCATATAGTATAGTCTTCAACCTAGAAAATGATCAAAAACCCCAATGAAATTGCATCATTATTAAAATATTAAGTAATAACATCAGACACTCACTCTTACTTGGTTTAAATGAGGGCAAACAGTATTTCTACAGTTGAAGTTTTGATGTTGAGCTGTTCTTAGGGAGGGTGGAGGTGGCACTCATTCATCTGTAGAAGAATTTGTTTGCAGTACTTGGGAACATACTAATTTAATATGCATAGTTGGTGTCTCACATGTAATATGCGTGTAAACTTCAATATCTGTCTAATGTGCTGAAGAGAAATTTCATACAAAATACTTCACAGAGCCGCTTTCTTAGGTGGGCTTCTGCACTGTTGTTCGTGTTTAGAGGAGTTGGTCTTCTGTTCTGGTTGTAGTGCTCACTCTGTACGTAGAGGAATACATGCAATGTTTCATGCTGCAGTATAAGTGTGCGTTAAATGTTTTACAGGCGTATGAAGATATGTAACAGACTTGTAGAACACCAACAAGCATTTAAGGAAAGAAAAAAATACTGTTTGGGCGGGCATAGTTAATGCATCAGTATGGTTTTATCTCAAATGCTCCTTACATCTCAGATTAAAGTACATTACTTTAGAGTGTTTGTACCTGTTCTTTGGTACTAGTCCTGACTTCACTAGCATCCTTATAAACCACTGAATGAACTGCATGTAGAGGTCGGATGGAACAATAGATCAGTTACTTTTTTTTTCTTTTCTGTTGATAGAAGTTACAGATACTGCTTCACTAATTGGGCCAGATGGGTCTGACTGCTTGCTTAGATGAGTCAGCCTACACTTAAAAGATGTTTTAAACAATATGGCTGTATTTCGTTAGAAATGTTTCATGATAAAATTGTCTTTGGGTTTCTTGTTTGCCGTTGCATATAGGATTTTAGAACTAAATCTGTCCTTAAAATAAAAATGCAGTAAGTTTAGGGTATCTCCGTAATTTTGAAAATGAAAATTACTGAAAGTTTAACTTTCTCAAATATTGTGAATCGAGCTAATACAGAATTTAAAATCATACTTTGAGAAAACAAATGAGAGATGTTAGCTATTATGACATTTTAGATGGAAAGGGAAAGCAGACAGTATGTTTTGAAATTGAATGCATCGCTTGGTGTCTCTCTAACACTTAAAAAGTTGGCTTTGTCGCCATTTTGTGGAACTTTCTGAGAATGTGTCTTGTTTTTGCACACCTAGTTGTTTAATAGTTCTGGTAAATTTTCATCTGGAGAAAGGAAGAAAATTTGTTGTGGTATTTACTATAGGTGTTCTTGCCCTAAGAGAAATGGTGATATGACCAAAACTAAGTAGTTCCCAGAAAAGGTCAAAAGTTCATCCTTGTACTTTAGTTTTAGGAGCAAAAGGATAGGTGTTCTTAGTCTTGTACTTTACATAAAATGTCTGTCTTTTTCCAGCTACACTTCAGATTTTTCCTGCAACAGCTTGTTATCGATCCTAAGTGTAGCTCTGTTACGCTCACACCTGTTGTTTCCTTCCTGGCTGCCATCTTGTCCTGGGCATGTCTCTGAAACAGCTTTTAGACTTGTGCTCTGTGTTCCCTGAAATGACTCAGAAAGTGTCGAGTCTAATTGATTTCATCTCATCACTGAAATATTTAGTGACGCTACACCATTCTATTCACATAGCTCTGATTTGGTGCTTCTACATTTTCTTAAGCTTTTTGGAGACATACTCCTGTTGTTTGTCTTGATTGCCATACGGCCCTAGATATGCTGGGCATATTGCAGTTATTTTTCTTGTGATGAATACCTACTGAACATACACATTTACAGCTAAATTGAATATTTCTTCTATGACACCTCAGCTCATTGTTCCGAAATTGCAATGCTTTTGTTTAAAAAAAGACAATAAATGTATACATGTATCCTGAGGATTTAAAAGCTAATACAGTAGTTGTAGTATGAAAATATTTTGTTTCACTGCAACAGTGTGTTCTGATGTGAAAATGTCAAAACACTTTGAATTGTAAAAGTATGTTCTTTGCTTATGGCAGTAAATGGAGGCCTCTGAGTGGAAGCTGACAACACATTTTTTTCAGCTGAAGTGTCTGAATGAAATGTGGTGTTAAATACAAGAATAGCCAGCATTGTGTAAATAAAGCTTAACTGGGGTTTTATATGTATATATATCTCTCATAAGTCTGAAACCCTCTTTCTAAAGAAGAGCATCACAAGAGACAGTCAAACTTCAGAGCAAATACTGATAGCTTGTGTGACAGATTGGCCACCTCAGTGAGAAGCCACTGGCAGCCATATGAAGTTAAGAGAGTACTTTAATTCGGACCATTTAAAATCTTGTTGATGTAAACAGCTTATTTTTAAATTATTTAAGTGTATTAACTATCACTAGAAACAAAAGCTATTCAGGGTCACGGTCAACAGTGGAAAACATAAACTGACCGAAGGTGATATTCAGCAGTTTGTTCTTGTTCTTCGCTGGCTGGCTTTTTAGAAATGTCAATTAAATGCTTAGCTTGCTAAACATGTAAGTGAAGCAAATGAGAAAGTCAAGTGTAAATGGGGAAAAAAATTGCAAGAATACAGCATTGAAATAAATTATTTGAATCTAGTGGATCTTTAGCGTTCAGAAAAAGGGATAAAAAACTCCAACTGAGAGGTCACCTAACTGTGCACCAGTTTGGTTTCTGAATGGACCAACTGATGCAATATCCTGATAACGGATTGTGCTGGGCATGCTATATCGTATGAAAGGCACAGCAGTATGCCTCATGAATATTTCTTCATAAAAGCTTTAAATAAAGCGATGGGATTCATAAACATCCTTGATATCTGTGGTGTCCTTGTTTTGTTTCTCCAAGCTGCTAAAGAGATGGAGTTGAAAACAAAAATAAACAAAAAGACTTAAATCTGTAGACATGAGCGTTTTTGATAACGTGGGAGGAGCATTGGTATTCATGTATCTCCGAACCTTGTAGAGAAGTTTTAGCAATACATTTATGACAGTAGCCTCAACCTTTTTTGTCAAAGTGAGGAAGTCAATTTCCTATGTGGGTTTACAAAGGTTTAACTAAGGCGCATCAATAAATGGGTTTCTTGTGTGGGTTGTAAACAAGAGAGGAAGTAGAATCTATATAGACTTATAAAAATAGACTTTATCTAATCTTAAGATTATACAGGTGAAAGGAACTGAAGGAAAGTCATTCAAGATAGGTGAATTATTAAGTCTAGTATTGAGGAAGAGGGAGATCAAGTTTGTAATCAAAGCATTCCCAGCTTTAGCAGTTACCTGGAAGTAAGGACCCTAACCTTATAATGTGTCTCAGCCGGATTCTTATGCAAAAGGACAGAGGCTCTCCTAAAAAAATGAACAAGTTCTCATTTAGAGAAAATCTATTTTGAGGTTGATACTTACCTTCCTGAAAAGGGTTATGAGATGATTTTACAGCCATGGCCATACCACTTACCTTATGATTCTTTAAAATGCGTGTTTGGTTAACTACACACCTGTGACTTTTTTCATTGATGAACAGCCTTGTGCAAACCAGCCACAGGCATTCCAAACTGCAGCTCACTGGCATGGATGGTGTTCTCCAAGTAAAATGCCATAGAAGTCCTCAAATTTAGTGCCAAAATGGTCTAGTGATACTTAAACAATTACCTTTCCTTATGCTTTCTGACTCTTTCATGGGATGGAGCTACAATATTTAATGGAACCTGAAATGTAGGCTGGTCAAAACTAATCCAGATTCATTAATACAGTCCATCAGTAGCTAACTAGGATAGGTTGTTAAAATAGGTTTTCGAGAGATAATCCTCTCACACTGAGGAGTTGTAAGTTAGTTATAAAGGAACTGTGTAAGATTTTAAAATAAATAAAAACATACAAACCTATTTTCATGTGCCCAGAACTCTTGGTAAAGAGGTCATTGCCTCCACTGGAAAAAATACTTAAGGATTCATAAGTTGGTAATCACTATGATCTAGTGCATTTATTCTCTCCTCCTGGCTTGCCGTTGGGTAGCTCCTGTTTTCGGTGTCCACGCTAAACCATTGGGGTAGCGTAGTTAGTTCTGTTTGCATTAAGGAGGGAAGAAGGTGCTGTGCAGTAGGACAGCATACTCAAATTTTGTCTGAAGATTTAGTGCTTGTTTTTACAATCACTTGCGTTTCTTCAAATGAGCTGGAAGTTGCTAGTCTAGGGAGGATGTTGGTCTTGTTTAATTCATCTTGGGGAGGATGGTCTCTTGTCTGATTTTCCAGCTGCTGTACACATTTGTAATATGCGTGCCTTCCCTTTTCCCACTTTTTCAAAACCAAAAGTTACCTTCCACTTCTTCAGAGTACTAAGAAAATAAATTTTATGGGAGGACAGTGAGATCACCGTCTTTATTCTTTCCAGAAGACAAAATTAAGCCGGGGTTAGGCTTTTCCAACACAATAAATGTTGGTCCAGAGACAGCAAATGTTTATTCTATTCAACATGAGCTGCTGTTTACATTTCAATGGAAGAGAGAACAGCTGGGGCAGAAGAGCAAGGGAGTAGTCATTAGTTTCCTTCACGTTTTCTTGATTTAAAATGACAGGGGAAAAAAGCATTGTCACAAAAAATCCACACACCCTTCTCAAAAATACCTAACACTGTAAAAGAACCTGGGTGGCTTTTTAAAAATTGAGACGTTCTGTTGACAGTGGGACAGTGGGCGCTCACACGTTCTGTATAATGACACAACACACAATATTCAGTACCGGTTTATGTAGTTCCTTGGTCTGTAGTTTAGACTATTAGATGCAGTATGTAATAGCAATAACAGAAGATGAATTAGTTTCATTTGAGAGGCAATTAAGTATCTTCAGTAGTCAAAACGCTTAAGTTAGCAGTTCAATAGTTTACTTTGCTGTCATGCTCCTTGGATTTTTCCTTCCTTAATGTTTGTTCTACGCAATGTAGCCGATAGAAGATTCTTTGTCTTCACAGTCCTGGAGCCTCTTGTAAAAAGCGGCGATGTGAGCGTACCTCCCTTTCCCTTCCTGGCCACAAAGGTGATGCTGCTGTTCTCTGCCGTGCACAGCCATCTTAATCGGAATGGGAAATCTGTCTAGGGACCCAGTACAGTAATTAGCAGTCTCTTCAGAGTGTCAGAGCAGAATTACCATTGTAATGGTTTAGCTGGAGGATAAAAGGATTGAATTTGGGTCTGCCTTCCTGCCAAACTAAATGAGTTGCCATGGGAATTTTCAAATATAAGAGGCGTTTACTTAAAGCAATTTGGCGGGTCTGAATAAACTCATAAATTACGGGTTTTAGAGGAGAGATCCCTGCTTTCTCTGGCATAGGCTGAACAGCAAAGGCGGCTGTTAGAAAGCTGCTTACATTCCTAATGAGAATAAGTTGATCCATGCTCCCGTGCAGACTATCAGCTTATTAAGGCTAAACTGTTTCTACTAAGTACAGTACAGTAAGCACATTTTGAGAGACAGAGTTTGCCACAAATCCCTGGAGTAAAAAACAAAATCTGATTGCTCTAAACATAAATTGAATTTCCTTTGCTAGATTAGATCTATTTTCAAGTAATGCTATTAAAAATGGTTCTCTGTATTGTTTCAATAAACATTAACCTGCTATTGATTTCAACTTTCCTGTGTGCATGTAATATTTATTACAACACTTGTCAAATCTGCTTCTGAAAGGGGAGGAGGGCATTGAAGGTTTCTTTTGAAAACAAATAAGGTGCTGTGGCCCTTCGAACTGTTTTTTTTCGGGTCACATGTAAATGTTTTCCCAGCTCAGGCCTGCCTTCTCTCTGAAGGGAGTTGGGCTTTGACCTGCTGACTTCTTTGTCAGCACCAATGCTATTGAAATGCGAGAAGATGGACTTGGTGCTTTCACAAATACCTCGAGTGATGAACATCACTTACACTTGTTTAACCTTCAGTTGTGCTCAAGAAGTCAGCTCTAGTAGTAAGAACTGATGACCAGTGTTTTGCGCTGCTTGTTTGGAAGCATGTAGTTACGTTCTAGCCGCTTAGATTTGATAACTTACAGAAAGCAATAGGGAAGCTTATACATGCTTGAATAATTTGGTACTAGATTTAAAACTATGTATTCAAGGACATGTCATACTTGGAATAGTATGCAATGTTACTCTCCAAAATAACTTATATTGGGTATATAGCTTAAGGCTTATATGTTTCCTTGTGATCCTTTTTAGTATGTATCTCAAATCTTTACTCGTCATAACTATTGGGATATGGTGGAGGAACTAATTACAAAGAGAGCAGTACCGGTGTAATGGCACTAATTTAGACTTTTCTTTAAAGCGGTAAAAATATGCTTAGAACTCCTTGATATAATCTTACATCACTAGCAGGAATCCTGTAAATTAGCAAAGGAAAATAGTAAATTTGTACTGGTGATTCAGTAGTTGAACAGCTGCTAAGTTCTAACAAATTCCTGAACTGTTACTAATGATCCAGCTGAAACTCTGTTTGGTAGCCTCAGGGTACTGTTTCTGTGAAACTTTAGAACTATCTCCAAAGAAATTAGATGAAGACAAGAGCAGCATTTACTATTACTAATACTCAGAATTTTAGCTGTTCATTTAAAGTTACTTTGAGAAGTATTGGTTCCTCATATTAATTATTTGTGCTCCGGACTATGTGTGCCTAAAATTGCCAGCGAATTTATTTCAGCAGACTTGATCCCCATCCCCATGCTTTTAGATGAGTTAGTAGAAGGCGACAGCAAAATTTAAAGGAGGTATCTAAGTGTTTGTGAAGTGGCTTGCAAAACTGAAACTAGGAATACTTGTACACTGTATTATAAGAGGGATGCTAAGTGATTAGAGAACATTAACCGCATTTTTTTAAAAAAGTATAGAAAAGGCAGTGCTGTAGAGAACTGTTTAAGATACTGGATTGAACTGAGTGCATTGCTTAGATCCGTAGTACCAATAGCTTACAGCAGCTCTGCAAATCGATGCTATTTACAGAAACCAAGCAGTTTAAAAAAAAAAACTCACTAATTGGTGTTACAGTTTTCAAATTTCATATTCTGGGACTTTTTTTGCATTTCACAGTTTTGGTTCCATAGGTTGGAGGGCTTGATTGGGACCTATCTTAGTTAAAACCTTGTGCCTCTCTTCCTCTCCTCCCCTCTGCTTGACTTGCGCTGCTGAGGTGGAGATAAGTGACAGTGGGAGCACAGGGACAGCTTAAACTGTTTCTTCTCTGCCAGGTCAAATGTTGGGATAGGGATATTGGGTAATTAATGATAACTGAATCTGGGCTACATAGTACGATCTTAGTTTTGCAACACTTGGGAGGAAAGTGAGGGAAAAGTGGAATCGCTACCTAATATTTCACTTAATTTTTTTTATGAAGGGTTTTCATAACCTGAAAATTATTGATCAGTCACATCAGAAACATCCTTCTCTGGAGTGAATGAAGACATGCATCAGACAGGTTACCTGATAGAAGATGGATATTTTCTTTGAAGGTTGTTCTGTCCTTTGTCTCACGAGCAGTGCAGAGAGAAACCTTATGGTTTTACCATCTAAATGTATGATACATAAAAAAAATCTGGAGAGGTAAAACTGAGTTGGACCTGCTCAGATCTGAATCTGATTCCAACTGCGGTATGTTTTCATTAGTTGTGATGAGCATGTGTAACACTTAGAAGCAAAAGTCCCTTTTCTGCTTCACTGCTGAATCCAACTGCAGACTCCTTATTTTGTTTATTTTGTGGATGGATATAATAGCACTTGTCAGGCCTTTCTACGAGCTGATTTTCTTTGCTAAATGGTAGAAAAGTAACCCACAAAATTTTCTGGTTATTTTTGAGAGGTAAATCACCTTGCTGAATGCCTCACAAGCACCAGAGCACACAGAGGAAATGTCAGGGGCATGGATACAGAAAAGATGGGATTACCATAGTGGGGAAGAAGTGGGAAGCTATGCAAAGGACTTGTTCTCTGTGTTTAATTTGTTATATTTCTAGGGTTCTTGGCTCCTGCTGGTCCAGGAATGCAGAGAATCAAAGAAATGTGCATTCTGCTAGACCAGTAGGAGTAGCAGCTGTTTCTTCTCAAGGCACTGCCCCTTTTCTGATAAACTCTCTTTAAGTATTTTTATCCCTTCTCTGTTTAATTTTGCCTCTACTGGGGCATTGTTATGTTGGTCTCTGATCTTTAAATTCCAACAGTTTGTTTCTTTCTGCAATTCTTTTCACTTACTCACTAACTTGCAAGCTTTTGGGAACAGAAGCTATGCATGTGTATTGCTGTTATCTGAACTCCACGTCAGAATAGTGTTTATATACTGTTATGCTAAAATTAATATTGCACGCAGAAGCATGAAAATAAAATGCATCATCCTAAGTCATACAATTCTTGGCTAAAGAAAACCAACAGTTCTCACTTAGGATAGCTCTATAGAAGAATATAATATGGAAAAAGGAAAAATACTAATAAGGAAATTGATTTTTGTAGGATCCTCACACTGTCAAATCTTGCATTATTTTCAGTTTGTTAGTGTAGAGCTTTGTAAGTATTGGATATATTGTTTAACTGGTATGGATTTAAATTTGGTGGTCTAAGGTGTAAAAATTACCAGTTTAGGATGATGACATTTTAGAAGAGATTTAAAATCAGTTATTTTCCGTATTTTCAGAACACAAGGTGCAAATACCAAAGAAGCTCAAATGCATCTGCAAACCATGAATGCATAGCGGTATTTTTAGTAGTAAGGAAATGGTTGAGATTGTAGCCTTTACTTCTGGTGAGCAAATCTACAAGTGGAGAAAGTGTACTTCACATAGTCTGAGGTAACCACTAGAGAAGCGTGGTTAGTACGGTTGGTCAAGGAAGCTGTAACGATATTCCTCCACTGAAGGTCAGCACCAAGAGAGAAGAAAATCAGAATGGCGAATGACTGTAAGTAAAGAGAAATGGGCAGAAACTGAGTAAAATAAAAAAAAAAAATATTGTAGGAGAAAGATGAATAAGAAAGGTGAATTAAATATTTTAGTATGAAAACAGTTCAGTTGGTTTGCAGGTAGTGGATTCCAGTTAGAAAAGACAAATCCGTGCTTCTAGTTTGGAAATTAGACTGCTGGGCTTCAGAATTAGCAAGACTCTTAATTCCACATGCAGCTGAGTCAGTTGGCAGCTCTGCACATGGGAGGTCTCGGCTCCCCTCAGTCTCTCCTCCCTTTCGCTGGCACACATTTGAGCCTGCAGTGAGCTCTTTCAGTTTTGTAATCTGGCAGAAAACTAATCAGATTTTTTAAAAATTATTGTCTTGCCAGATTAGCGAGTTGGTGTGGCTCAGTGATGGATACAGGGGAGCAACAGTGAGAAAAGAGTAGGATTGTGACCACCACCAGTTAAATTGGCTTAAAGTAGCACAGGAGTGCCAGCTGAGAGGCTTTTTACATCTTCAAGAATAATTTTTGACTCCTTTGACAGCAGTGTAAAAACTCAGCCTAATCATCCAGAACTAATTTGTAGCCTGGGAAAAAGTCTTAAGATAGCATTTTAATTTCTTACGTTGTAGCATTGGCTGTTGTATTTTCTAGGTAAATTTGTATGAACATGTTTCCTCTAAGTTTTCCATCTGATTGATTCCCATTCCATTCTCTGTTTTTTAAGGTCTCAGCTTTCTGAACTCAATCATGTGCAGATACACAGCAGCTTATTTTTACACATTCTGGAAACAAAATTCCATTCATTTTTCCATTTATTTGAATCGCTTCAGAATTGCCATAGCTTTGCAGGCCTTTTGGAACTTTGTTGTCTGTATTTCCCTTGACTTAAGGAAAAGAACTTTCTTTGTCTCTTCCCATTGATGATGACTAAATGAATATTCTTTAGTTACTCTCGGACAGTGTCCAAAAATTTGCATTCCTTTTTAGGTTTGCTTCTTAATTTTTCAGCCACATCTTGTAACTGAAAGCTTTAGTTGTACTTTTTCTGTGGGCTTTTTTTTTTTTGATTGGTTGGTGGTTTTTTTAATTTCTATGTATAATTTTTACACACATTAAAGGAGGTTTTTAATGCAAAATGCTATGTATAAGTATATAATCCATAAAGTTAGAGAATATGTGAATTTAGGTATTATTTTGAAATATTCATGAGATTCTGGAGTTCAGGAGATTAAGAGGGACTAAGGTGATTTATCCTGTTGTAGAAAATGTATTTTAAGCTGCTTTTGCTTATGGGTGTGCACCTTGTCTACTGGAATATGACACTATAATTCTGCAGTCTCTGAAAGACAGTTTAATAGTACATATTTCAAATATCTAAATGGAAAGAGTTGGTTTCTCCTAATGATTGGATTAGAACACTAAATGTTTAGAGAACCGGGGTGTCTGAACAATATTTAAACAGACTTATGCAGAAAGATGTGAAAAACAATCAAGGATGAAATCTAGAAATGGGAAAATGGGAGAGTTTTACTTGTATAACAAGGACTGAAGGATCATTCTGAAAACAGGTGGAAATTGCATATCAGTATGCAGTTGACAATACAATGCTGAGTGAGAGTGATGGGCAAGGCGCTGGTAGGGAATGTGCAGGAAGATAGTAAGTTAACACTCAAACAGTTTGGTGTTAAGTAGGGTGGATTTCTTTTTTTTTTTTTTTTAATATTAACATTACTTGTTCTCCGCAGAGTTGATACAACGTGCATTTGGCCTTTAAGGTTAGTTGGAAGGCTACAGGGGAGATCCTACATAGGAATATATTTTAGGATTATCCTGTCGAGAATGGTTTCCTGAGCATGACATGACAGCATTGATCCAGGGTGGCTCGGTGACCGTGGTTTGTTTCAGCCACAGTTCAGGTACTCAGCTGCTTAGAAAATGAAAAAGGAAAACAGTTAAAGGAAGTTTTTGTGTAATACCTGGTCCAGAGTCTGTGGCAAGCTGTTCAGATACAACACTATAAAATATGCAAAGATCAGCAACAAATAGAAGCACAGAAGTCTGAATTATTTCTGTCCCAGTATAGCCTTTAGCTTGCAGTGAAATTTGATCAAATTTATACTGTGAGTCCTGCTAAATGGTTACTTAAATTGTAGCGTCTGTGTTTCTGCTGAGGAGGCAGATTTTTAAATTAGTGTGTAGAGTAGCAGGGAAGGATGGTGAAATTAATTATTTAAGATAGGCCTGATACATACTTCTCCCATTCTAGGACAGAAAGTGAGACTTAAAGAACTTAATTGTTTTATCATGTAAGTTCATTTAATTATCATATAGAAAACAAATGCAAATTAGTCCATTCTGGTAACATAGCATTTTAGGAAAGAAGAGGTGAAAAAATTCTGGTCAGTAATTTATTTGGGGATTTTTCCAGTAGGTTAACAAGTCTTATAGTTTGGTGAGTCTCTTGTTGATACCCAGATACCTCATGATCCCGGTCCCTTCTAGATAGAAGACTACGTTGTGTTTGTCTATGACAGGCTCTTTCCTGTGGGTGAACTGTTGTTACCTATAATTGCTTGTGGGCGATACAGTTCTGAAACATGGCCCACATACAAAAATGGTAGATTCTGTTATTTATGCGAGGCATCTGAATGGTCTTGGGCAGGGAACAGAATATCGAAAATGTGTAGGTTTTACCCCAAACTCCAGAAAACACTTTTTATGGAAAGTGTTGTTTTGTTGCGTTTGTTTTGTCTTCGTTTTTTTAATTAAAAACCCAACAGTTTTAGGAGAGTTTCTCTAACTATGCTATATATATAAATTGCTGAAATACATATTTCTTGTGAAAATTGGTAAATAATGGAAAGGTATTTGTATTGCAATTGAGTAACCTTTTCTCAGAATGTAAGGGCTTTTTTAAGTGCTAGTAATGCTTTCAAAACTAAATTATTGTTACTGTTCATGTCTCCTAATTTTAGTATTAAGGATTTATAATCTGCCCTTAAAACATGCAGAAGAATAAAATTTCGTATACAATGTTGAATATCACAAGAAACTTTTGTGTTACTACATTATGAAAAACAGGTAGTTCTTATTTGTCAAAAACTGGAAGTTAAATACTGACCTTTAAGTATGTGAAAAATTCCCAAAGCCGAAGAGGTGAATGTCTTGAAACAAGAAGCTGGTTTAATTGTCTTTAACACAACCAATGGGTCTTACTCCCGCTTCAAGTTGCTTTTTTTTTTTTTGCAAGAACTGTAATGAATAATTAAAATAAGACTTACATATGTTTGAATTAATCTGGATGATTACACTGGAAAATTCTATGACTGCATTAAGAAAAAAGTCAAATTATTATCACGTCTGCTATTCTGCAGTAGTTACAAGTAGCTGAAGTATGTCGCATGATATTTAGTGATTTACTAAGAATCCACTAATCTTTTGTAGCTAAAGTTGCTAAGATTAAAGGAATTGATTACAAAATGAAAATCTGTTGCATGTATATTTTTCTGTAATAAAAACGTCAAAAGTCTTTTGGCTAAAGGTATGAGACTTTGCCTTAGGAGGCTTTTAAAATTATTTTTAATGCTAAATTTATGTTAAGTGGAAATAAAATAACAATACAAACTAATAGAAAAAACTTCCATGCCTTCCCTTGGCTCTTATGTGACAGCATGAACAAACGTTGGGGGCTAGCTGGAGCCCAGGCCGCCTTTTGTCCCGTTTATCATCCAACAGGTCCGTCGGTAGCTGGTGCCCTTCCCCGACAGACACCTTGCGGCGCGCAGACATGGCTGATCCTCGGCAGCTCACGCTCCCGACAGCCGCCAGCAGCAGCAAGAATCGCTCGCCTTTCGTTCTTGGGGCAGGCAGGGCTGAGATAGCCACAGGTTACAGCTCTCTTGGGGAGGAACGGAGGAGGTTCGTTGGTCAGGTGGGCCCAGGCGTGCAGCTCCCTGGGGAAGAGAAGCTCCTCTTGTGCCAGCCCCCGCCGGGCAGCGCTGAGCTCTCGCTCCTCTCTCTGGAAAATAAGCACTGGCTGGTCTCTAAAAGCTGAAAAGAAAGCTCAATAAATAGCAAAGAAAGCCTTCTCCCTAGCAACACGCTGCCTTGAGCAGCTTGAGCCTTCGAACGGAAGGTCATATGATTGACATATTTGGCCCCTACAGAGAGTGCACACAATTCATATTTTCACTTCTCTCTATTTCTGAGCTGTGTGAAAGCGGGTTTTAGCCAGCCGTTGGAATACTACCACCCTCTCCTTCTGGGCTTCGTCAGCTCTGAGAGTTCAAGAAGAACAGGAGAGGCATCTGTGGTGTTTATGGAAGAGTTAACTTCCATTTTTAAACAGTAAGGTTTGTATTAGAGTACCAGTAAAGTGCACATAAGGCACATATGTGACATTATAGTCAACAGAGCTGTGGGTTGCTCGTATACCTGTAAGCAGCTGGAAGTAATTCTAAGCTTTTAGTACTTGTTCACTTTTTAGCAGCTGTTGAGAATTACTGAAAGTATGTCCTGAATGCATAGGTCCTTTTAAACTTTTCAGTGTTGTGTTTCCACAGTTGGACTAGAAATTTAAAGCTTAGGTCAGTTGAATTTTTGGGCATCTTGCATTGAAAAAATGTTGCTATTTCTCTAGAGGGTAGCTTTATACAGAGTTCTAAATTAAACAGTCGTTAAACGACTCCACCTTAGGGGTTGTGCATGTGTAGAAAAAGATGGTGTCAACAAAACTGTGCGGTTGCACTTTCTGTTACTTTGAAAATAAAGCAGTTTATACAGACATTTTACAAAAGTGAATGTAGGTGAAATGCAGAAACAATTCTTTTAATCATATTTAGCTGTCATGATTCTTGTTGAAAATGTGACTACAGCAGTAAGTGTGACAGTCTAAGAAGCTATTGGAAGACCACTGCTCCCTGAATACTAACGTTTTATAATTGGGTAAGCTTAAACATTCATGGTTTTACTCTGTATTGCAATACATTAATTTATTTTAATTAGTCAGTATTACCTTTTCAGGACATCTCAAGCTGAAGATAAAAATGTCTTAAAAGTTACTCCTGCAGCTTGAATTCCCATGTGGTAGTCTACAGCCCAGAATCCTGTGTTTAATGGGACACGTAAGAGAAGGTACACTTGAAAGCCGTGTACTAATTCACAGCAACAGGCTTGCTTTGTACTCCTCCTCACCAGCAGTTAGTTTTCTTTTGTTGGTCTAAAGAGGAGAGAGACTTCTCACATTCTTCCTAGGTTACTAAGTTTGATATGAAATGTCATTTTTCTTACAGCTTTTTGATTTATTTATGGGTGGGAACAGATTAAAAACATAATGGACGTGTTTTCCATATGAAAACATGGGATCCTATTTCATTACTGTTTTGAGAATGAAAGGCTTTGCATATGTACTAAAACATTAGCATAGCTGGAAACAAAATTAGCTGGCACTAGAGTCCCTAGAGTTTGCAACAAACTACTAGTTTTGAAGCCCCTTAATGGGGTTTGTTGCTATCCCCCCCCGCCCCTCTCCCCCTGCTACTTGAGTTCAGTGTCTTTGCACTGAAGGGACATTTGCAGCCGTTCAGAGTGTATAAACTCAAGCTTTTGATAGAAGCCTCCTGGGATGACAAAGGAAAAATAAATGTTAAGGGTCAGGCCAGACTTATCTACAAGTATTTTAATCATTCCATTGTTATGTACATAACAACTGCCTCTAATCTGTTCCTATTAGAACAGCCACCTTGATTGTAGGTAGTTGTGTAGCATAAGTTGGTTAAATTAGTTTTATAATTTACTTAAAACTCAGGATGGGTTAAAGCATTTGTCCTGATATGAGTGTGTCGATTCAGCCTCAAAGTATTTTGACACCGTTCAGTTGGTTCAAAAGGCTACAGCTGGAATAAAGACCTGCATAATATAGGTCGTGTTTGATTTCAGCTCTGTTCAGATTTCTGGGATGTTCATGGTACTTGGGATGTTGCTGGTAGAGCCATATGTGGGAAATTCGTACCAGAGGCTTGCCTGGTAGTGTCTCATTCAGTGTGCTATGGTTTCACTCCTGCTTTTAGAATTAAACTCACCAGTGAGGAAGAATTTTGAATGTCTAGGATTCCAAAATCAGAAATATAAAAAATAAAGTGTTTTGCTCTGCAAGTTTTTTTTTAACTGGGCTTGCACATTGCTAAAATAGATCTAATTCCTTTAGATTGCATTATTGATAGCTCTTTCATTTGAATCTTAATACAAACATTAGCAAATGTGTATGCTAACAAATAAATCTTAATGTATTTCAGTATAATTCTGTCTTTTTGAAAACATTTTAGAAGTTACTGTATAAATGTTTTTTTCTTTTAGGCTTTTTGGGAGTTCAGTGTGTATATATATCATAAAAGATGTATTCCTGTTTTGGAGCTTTATGAATTACTAAAGCTATTCTCTGTGATATACAGAGATTCTTGTCACTGATTATATTAACACCATTAAAAGGCTGATGTGCGAGGGCAAGAGGAATGATAATTAAAAAAAAAAAAGGCTAAACAAGAAGCAAATTCTGGAATTAAGTATTGTTGAGTGTCTAGTATAACTGATCCAAGGGACCTTGTTTCCTTGAAAGCCCAAAACCCTGTGATTTAAGTACAAGCCTGTCACGTCTGTCCTAAAGAAACGTTGGGACAGACATAAAAATCCATTAAGGTCAAGCAGAATGCTACTGGTGATTTTTTTTCTTTTTTTTTCCCCCCAATATATTAACAACTAGTAGCCAGAGGGTATGTGGTGAAGCAAACCTGCAAGTTCCATTGATGCTGTATTTCAGTCTGGCTTATAAAATGCGCTTCATGCTGCTTTTCTGTACCTTATCTGTATTTTCTTCTTGCAGAAATGGAAAGGGGGGGAGGGAGGGCATAAGGACTCTCGAAAATATTACTGGTAAGCCAAGTATCATGATTAAACAGGGATATGTCAGATAAGATGATGGGAAGTGTAAAAAGATACGCTGCCTTTTCCCCCAGTGTATCTTTAACATTATGACCAATGAATTTGTCAAGTGAAACAGCACAGTCGTCTTTGCATATCATTTGAACTGAGAGCTTGCTTTGAAGAAGATAAGCAAACTGTGTTGTCCAGAAGAAATAATGATGCTAATTTATCTTTGCCTGTCCTCATAGACATAGCAGTGTGCATCAGTATTGAAAAGGAAAGAGAGAAATAACTGAGCTATAGCTTGCCACCTATTCAATGCCACAGCACTGTTGATGGCATACAGGGCCCTAAGAAATATGGCTGGTCTTAAAGTAATGATTTATTTTACTTTGTCTCAAAAGTATTTGGAAAAGTTTCCTCTTATATAAGAATAACTACCAAGTTATGCCAGAAGAGACCTCTTCAGCAAATTCTCCTGTGTTGTAGGCTTGCTGTTCCATCACCATCAGAAGTGTATAATCAAGGATGAGAAAGTCTAAGTAACATATGTTTACCGACAATTTCTAACTGTCAATATTTACATTCTGGGCATGGGAAACTTGGAAGTCTTTGTCAAATTTTTTGAGGAGAAGGGATGACGGGATGTTTCCTTAACACTGAGTAATAGAGTAGTTTACCAGAAGTCAAAGTCTTTACAAAAGTGAAATCTGATGTCTTGCAGTAGGTAATTGATTAATAGTTTAGGTACTTGCATTTAGATTCTTTTTAAAAACTCTTTTCTTTGTGTTTTACATCTGGTTTCCCCTCATCTTGCCTAGGATTTCATTGCTATAGACAATTCAGTCTTTTATCAACTTAGATATAGGAAAAAAGGACCTTTCAAACAGATTTTAAGCGTGTATGTCTTGACTTCAAGAATTCTGATGTGGTTTAGCCTATGATCTTAGAATATATTTTACAATATATTGATGTCTGAGGTCTGGTTTTTGGTTTAATACGTATATGTCTAGGAATTTGTAGTATTTGTTTGTGAAGTTTTTTGTTTATAAATTATGAATGGAAGGTTTTTGTCCCTGAATGGAGACATTCATGTGTAAAGGCTGTTTGACTGGCGCATGGTATGTTAGGAATACTTACTGATCTACAAGTGAATTGCAGTGGAACATTTTTCTTTGTCAGGGAGATAAAAGCATTCTAGATCCCGGAGAGTCCAGCAAGTGTCAGGGCGCAAACCTCGGAGGGGCAGCTGTGCGGCTGTATAGCAGCTGGGGGCTGTCGGCAAGAGAGGTGACAGACCCCCGAGGGGCAGCTTTACCTCCTGGCTTAGAGGGATAAGATCAGTAACAGTAAAATATTTCAGCGGTGCTATTGTGTTTTACCAAAATTTGTATTAAAGTTATAAATTGTGGGTGACTTATGCTATACAGATAAGCAGTTTAAAGAATAATGAAAGTCTTTGTATTTAATGTGTGCATTTCCAGAGATATGGTGGTAGGAAAGTTATGTTTATTGTACGTGACAATTGTAAATAACTTTTCTATTTGAGGAAGAGTTTTAAGTATCTATTCTTGTTCATTAGTATAGTGTTCTTATGTAACTGCCAAGTTCTCTGACCTTCTGTTTGGAACGTGTGTAAAATTATTTAATGCCTTACCTGGGCACGAAAACATACAATGTGTTACTGGAAAAATTCTCTACCTGAAGTAAATGTGGAGAAAAGCATATGGACTTGGACAAAATGAGGTAGCTGGAAGAAGTCTCTTGGAGAGTGGCAGGAAAGGTGTGGAGGGGCGGTTGAGTGTTGGTGCTGGCCCAGCGGTGCGGTGGGGCGGGCGGGCAGGCAGTCGGCATCGGAAATCACGGAGGTGCTTGGAAGGGAAGTCCTGGTCTTTGGTGCTCTTGCCTTGCTGAGGCTGCCTGGTCATTCTTTCCATCAGCCTGGTGAGACAGGCCTGCTGCAGTTGCCTGGGGAAGATCAAAACTGATTTTTGGTCTTTGTATTCACAGTTGATTTATCCATCATTTTGCTTCACCATCGTGTCCTTTTCCCACTTGCTGCTGCTGCTCTGATCCTGAAAGGGTAGCACTGGAACAGCTTATAAAGGACCGCTCCCTTAACCAAAGCCAGACTTGGCTGCATTTGGTGCAAGATAAAACTGTCTGCAGCCTTTCCTAGGGTTGGGCATCATTCAGTTCATGAGAAGTGCAGGGGTGTGTGACAGGATTGCAAAAATGTCATCCAAAATGCATGATATTTGGAAGCTGGACTGTCAGTGAAAGTCACTAACATCATCCAAATTAGTGTATCTATATTATTGTTATGAATGTATGAAAAAAGTATATTTGTTGTATTTTCCAAAGAGTTACTTTAAAAGGAGAATGAGCATTATACAGGGAAAGTATATATGTTTGTACAGAAATGCCGGAAGCCTTCTTTGCCAGCGTTGGTAATAAGAAGAATCAAGAGTACATTCTGAGACTTGGCCAGCTAAGACTGTGAGGCTCAAGGAGCTCTGTCAGGATAAGGTATTGCTGCTATCGAGTGAGTGGGTGGTTTGGCTTGTGGATTAACTCGGCTGCAGTCACCTTCCGCGTGGGTCGGTTTGGGTCCAGCAGGGCAGTACGGGCGCGGGCTGGCCCCAGTGGATGCTAGCTGGTAATTAACAGTGCTACTTGATCCTTCTTTTCTTTTAGGATAGTACCTTTCTTTCCTTCTCTACTGTAATTTGTTGTAGGCTTCTCAGAGTTGACTGTACACAGAATCTAACAGCCTACCTGTAACCTCTGAAGACTGAAGAAGACATAGCACAGTGAATGCGCTTCTGTTTGGAGTCTGTATGCCTGTCTGTCTGCCACTTTGATACCATCTCTGCCTAGTGTGTGTACGTTTTCTGTATAAATAAGAAGTTAAACTGTATGATACTCTTAAGGGCTCACCGTATGCGTATGATAATGTGAGGCATTTAAGTGACTAATATTAATTTCAGAATCATAGAATCATTATGGCTGGAAGAGACCTTAAAGATCATCAAGTCCAACCGTATACCTGATGCCACCATGCCCACTAAACCATGTCTTGAAGCGCCGCATCTAAACGTTTTTTTTAACACCTCCAAGGATGGTGAGTCCACCAGCTCCCTGGGGAGCCTGTTCCAATGCCTAATGACTCTTACAGTGAAGAAGTTCTCTCTAATGTCGAGCCTGAACCTCCCCTGGCGCAACTTGAGACCGATTCCTGTTGTCCTATCACTAGTTACTGGGGAGAAGAGACCGACCGCCGCCTCGCTACACCCTCCTTTCAGGTAGCTGTAGAGAGCGATCGGGTCTCCCCTCAGCCTCCTCTTCTCCAGACCAAACACCCCCAGCTCCCTCAGCCGCTCCTCGTAAGGCTTTTTCTCCAGGCCCTTCACCAGCTTTGTTGCTCTTCTCTGGACATGCTCCAGCACCTCAATGTCCTTCTTGTCATGAGGGACCCAAAACTGGACACAGTATTCAAGGTGCGAGCTCACCAGCACGGAGTACAAAGCGATGATCACTTCCCTGGTCCTGCTGGCCACACTGTTTCTGATACAGGCCAGGACAGTGTTGGCCTTCTTGGCCACCTGGGCACACTGCCGGCTCATGTTCAGCCGGCTGTCGACCAGCATCCCCAGGTCTTTTACCACCGGGCAGCTTTCCAGCCACTCATCCCCAAGTCTGTAGCGTTGCATGGGGTTGTTGTGACCCAAGGGCAGGACCCGGCAGAAGCATTAGTTGAAAGAATTCTGTGAGGATCTTGGGGTATCTGAGGTTGAAGTATAGCTTGGACATTGATAATGAAAAGAAGTCATTAAAAAATTAAATGGAGTGCTTTTTTCATGACCTGAAACAAACAAGCCCTTACTAATAGCAGTTTATTACATAACTCCATTCCTCATTTTTTTGGAAACAGACAATATTGCCCAATGTAGGAGACAGAATTGTGGTTTTAACTGGGCATCAGTATGGTCAGCATTGTGTGTTTCATTTAAAATTGTTTCATTTTGGGAAGTGTTTCCCCAGAGGTGGCACTTGTAGTTGTTACTAGCGTTTTGAACCTTGTGACCGTGAATCCTAATGATAGTGGTCGCTGGCATTTGGTCCCCTTCAGGGCTTTTTACTGCTGGCCCAAGTAGAGCTGAGCTACTGGGAGGACTACTGGCCATGCCTTCGCAAAACCATAACCACAGTTGTCTGTGCACAGCTGGCTTAGGTAGGATTTACTGCTTGTGTCTCTTCGCTATTTGTATTCAGTGAGCAGTTGCAAGTGCTTACATTTAAAGAATTATGTTTCAAGATACTATTTAAGGTTTTTTCTTAATCTGCATGTTATATTGTACATGAGAAATACAAGGAAAGCACTGGAGATTTAAGAGGATGAGAGGTTTGAGTCAATCACTTGAGCTTCAACTTAGTAATGCAAATCTGGCTTTAAGTGACCTTATTGATGTTTGCTCAAAGTAGCTTCCTTTTGGTACAAATGACTGAGCTTTGTTGTAGCTGTTGTACAGGTAATGTACTGTCCCTTTAGAGATTGCCTTTGTATCCCCCCGTGCAACCTCTCTTTGCTTTAACAGAGAGTGCCTGCAGAAACGCCTGGAGCTGAGATAGATTGCATCCCTGTGCCTCATTTGATCAGCTGTCAGCACCGAAAAGAGAGGGTAGGGCGGGCAAAAACATGTGCCCATGGCTCCATCCCAGCTCTTGGAGATGGGAGGGTTTGGCGGTTGGTGAGCGGTGTTCCAGCGGAGGAGGAAGGAGGCGACAGCGTTGCTGAAGGGGCCCTGAGCGCTTCTGTGGCTTAGGCCTTGAGGAGAGGTGGCGGGGCTTTGCCCAGCACTGGGCGCGGGGTGCGGAGGGTGCTGAGCACCCCTGGCCTGAGGAGGTGGTATTGTACAACACGCAGTGCCATCTCCTGGGAGGAGTCGGAACGAGGCCCTTGTGGTCAGCGTTAAAGGTGACGGGG
>NW_009636489.1:364349-391712 GCF_000690535.1 Cariama cristata | reverse complement strand
GGTTTGCTTTTTGTTTGTTTGTCTGTCTTTGCGTTGGGTTTTCTCTCTCTCTCTAATAAATGCTTGGAAAAACAAAATACCCGTTGTTGAAAGACAGCGTTAACATCTAGCGATGCAAATCCACATCTGATGTCTGTGAATTATCACCGATACAGTCTTTAAGGAAAAGTTTTAAACTATGTTTTGGAGTCTGTTTAAAAGAACAAAAGCTTATCGACTGCTGAGCAGCACTCCGGAGAAGTAAATCTCAAAAATAAAAGTTGAAGACTTGGTCTGCTTTGTATGCTGAAGTCCATTATGATTTTTGTAAGCGTACTTTGTAAAACCTAGATAATTGCGACATCTTTTCTCATAGGAAGCATAGTGCCCTGTAGGAAAATGTTAAAGATCCAAAGTAAGAATGACTACTTTTATTGTTTTTCAGTTGTTGTAACTCCTTCTTTTGGGGACGTCAGAAGGGAAAAAAACGTTTTCTGCCTTAAAATTATTATCCTATAAATAGCTACGTTTGGGAAATGCTCACTGAGGTGCAAAATCTGGGATTAGAGTTACTAAAATTATCCTAGCGAGTGGAATGTAAGATTCAGCATTTGCTGAGACTTATTAACGGTGTCAGATCAATCACCTGAACTCTTATTTGGAGGAAGCGAGCACTTTTAGTAGCATTAATGGAATTATATGGGAGATGCGGCTGACATTGTGAGGAGGTTTTTTTTGTTACATACTTTCAAAGAAATGAATAAATAAAGGAACCCAAGCAAAAAACCAATAACAAAGTATAACTATTATGGGGGGAGCAGAAAAGAGGAATCAACGTGTTAAAAAAAAATCTTTATTGCTAAAATAAATTAGATAAGGTTTATCCAGAATGACAAGAATTTGGGAGCTCTGGATAGGCAGATAGATTTGGAATTGTTTGTATTGCATCATGATTGTCTAGGTAATTTACCAGCAAAGATGCAATGGAATAATAGTTTCTTTAAAAAAAATATATAGTTTTGCATGTAAATTGTAAAGTCTATTCTGAGTGTGTCATACTAATCATGTTATAATCAGTACATTTTGTAGTCCAGAGGGTCTCATTTTAATGACTATGGAGTCTGAGGTTTCTCGATAGTACAGTATTTAACTGTACAATTAATTTGTAGTTAAAATGGTAATTGAATGTGTGTTTATTTTTCAGTGTTAGCTTGGTCTGTCACACAGTATTTAATATCTAATGTCTGACTTTCAGTATATTCTGGATGTTTAACAACAACATAAATTGTTACTTTGTGTAATCTTTGTGTTTATGCAAGTTCTCAGTATTACAGTCAGGACTTTCATTTCTGACATCTGAAAGTGATTTAGTGTTGACCCATCTTACTTGGTTGGTTTTAAGTTGTTGATAAAAATCAGATGTTTAAGTTTTCATCGTGAGGGGTGGTGGTCCTTGAGCATACCTCACGCTAAGTACTGTATTTGCTTAGGTACAATTTAAAAACTTTTTTTGTCTTGTAATTTAGTAAATTCTTCTCCATAGTTTGCATGCAAACTATGTATAACAATATTTTGCTACAAACTAGCCTGAAAAAGTATTTCTCTATACATTTGGAACAGTGCGTGTAGACAATCATATTAACTCTTAAATAGTTTGAGACGATGTTTTGCCAGTGCAGTGTTGTAATGGACACAAAGTTATTTAATACAATTCTTCTGGCTGTTGGTGGTGATTGCTATTCTTTGTGGCTTTTAATTCTGTTTTCTTGTAATCACTCATCCTCTTGGAAGCCCTAGTCCAAACCATGTGTAAGAGTTGTAGTTTAAGGCAGGTGAACAACTCTCTCTGAAGTCAGACTTCAAGGTGTTCAGAGTAGATGGCACAGTATATTATTATCCAGGTTCCCATTAACTTGGAAAATGCTATTCCAAATATCTGGAAAACGTTGTGTGAATAGACAAGATAAAAATATAAGAAACCCAGTTTAGCAAAGGAAGAATGCAATGCAACTGACACTGAAGCTGCCCTCTTTTCCATCTGACTGAGAATTTCGGGATTCAATACAAGAAGCAAGATGGTAACTTAACATTAAAGTAGATGCTGACCATCACTCTTGGGTTTCCTGTATCAGAAAGATAGATCAGAAAATGTCTGGTCTTAAAACTAAAATTGTACTAATTGGAAATATTTTGGTTAGTAACTGAAAAAGTGAGCTTCTTTCCTGAATACTGCGTAATATTTATGCAAGCTGCAGGATACCAGTGGAGTAGATAACTTCAGGGAAGTAATTTATACTGAAGCAAAACCAAGAATAATGTATAGTGTGTAAATGGTAGTTATATCCTGATCAGAATACATCTACATGTGCCAGAATTATGAATTCTTCCTTACCGCAGTTCTTGATGTCCTGTTTAGAAAGCTGCTCAATGTTTGTTGTTTATCTTTTGTTCCCCCCGTCCCCCTGAAGTAGTCAGTACCAACTACAGTGGAGCAAGTTACACTAAACTGAAGCAGCTTAAAATTTGTGGTGTCTATTCTTCCTCTAGGCCAATAATACAATTTTGTAAAAGATCCCTTTAGGACTACATGAAAACGTTTACTAAAACTTGAGCAAAAATTTCCTTAAACAGTTTCTATCAAACACAACTTACACTTAACCCTATTTTTATTATTTATGGCATGAGCCTTTTTCAAACCTCTTGCAAAAATAATAAAAATAATAAAAGATATTTAACAACACTACTTAACGTTAGACAACAGGCAATTTGTACTTAATTTTGAGAAAAGTTGACAAAGTTACTGGTTTTGTGAGTAATGGTAAGCAAGTGTTTTGCTTGGTTAAAACTTGAAGGCATTTTATTCTAGGTCCCTTTGATCTTGTGCACTAGTGAATTAATAAGCCTGACTTTCTTCCCGTCTTTTCACATGCAGGCAGAAGGAGAAGACAGCCTTAAAAAGATGCAGCTGATGGAGCTTGCAATTCTGAATGGCACCTACAGAGATGCCAACATCAAATCACGTAAGCATGTCATAAGCTCAAGGATCAATGCCATAGTAATGTTTGCAGGTTTTGATTCCTAAAGCTTCTTTTTGGCAAACGTACAGTAGCAGCTGTGCTGGAGAATGGAACGCAGTAAAAAACCAACAAAACAGTAGGTAGCTGTTGCAAAAGATCTTCTGGAGATAAGCTATGTCAGTTTGGGGGATTTTTTGTTTGGTTCCCCCACCCCCTTTTTAAAAAAAGTATGTCTGGGTTGAAATATTTAAAAATACATAGTTTAAAACACCTCAACCCTTAAGCCAGGTTTTTCTGTTTTACAATAATTTTTTCCTTAATACCTGTAAAGGACCATAGACTCCTTTTCAGTTTTATTTTTAGAGATGTAATTTGAAAATGTTACAGATGTTCAGGATACTGTGAATACATTTTTCTGTATTATATTCCTTCCTTTCATCTTGCTTGCATGTGTCCCCCCCAATGTTACGTTTTTCCAACAATTCATCAACTGATTTCACAGCTGAGTTCACAGGGATCAGTGATGTAATGAGCCATTTTTACAATTTCTTCCATTACATTTGTGTGAAAATGCTTTTGCAAACGCGTGTATGCACAGGTTTACACTTGAAAATTAATTACATACACCTACTAATGAGAGCATATACCTATTATGTGTGATATAAATTATTTTCTCTAGTTGAAAAATCTAATTTCTCCTCCTGAAAATGTAGTTGCCAATACTATTCCAAAGGAAATTTTTGGTGTAGCTGTTTTACAGATGTCAAATGTAAGCACGGTTAAATCAGTCTTTTCACTAAGGGCCTACTGATATTTGCAAATTTATTTCTCCACAAAGTCACCATTTCAATGTTGAATATGTTTAACAGTTGGAATGCAGTTAGGTCAGTTTGAGAGTGCTTACACCAGTGTAATTATTCTGATTTGAAAAGAAACATAAGCAAGGGCTTTTACCACTACAATGGTAGTTGTAAATCTTCAGCCCTAATGTACACTGTAATATTTAAAGCTAGATCAGTTTTAAATGTATTTTAGTCTCTAAATTATTGCAAATTTCTGAGTAAAATGGCTTTCAGATTAGCTTAAATTGATACAAACTGTTACATAGAAACCTTTATATTAATTTTAGCAATTTCTTTCTCTGATCTATTCCCATTGGTCTATTGTGGCAGTAGAAGTGGGAAGATGGATTTTTTTTTTTTACTAGAGATTTCCACACCAATACTCACTTTTTGATAATAAGACAACTTCACTGTTTGTGTTCCGATTTTAGTGAAAACTTGAAGATGTAGAAGCCATACTGATTTATTTCCATTTAAGAAAGGAAATGAAAATGTTTGAGGAGGTTTTTTAATTACATATTCAGTTTGAGAACTTTTGTTTAAAAAGTAAAAAAAAATTAAAAAAGCACAAATCTCAAATCTGAAAAAATTTCCACCAGATTTCTCTTTTCAGACCACCTGTAAGTTAATTAAATCAATGTAGATCAACAGTATTGCATAGAAATCTATAAAGTATAACCCTTTAAGATTGACTGTTACCAGATTAAGAAGTTGTGCATCTCATGTGCCAACAGGCTTCAAACAAGACTTAATGAAATGTCCTAGTGCTGTTTAAAAAAAAAACAAAAACCCACACACAAACAAACAAAAAAACCCAACAAAACAAGAAGAAACACCTGTTTTCTTTAACCTAAGCAAGGCCATCATGAACTTCTAATACAAAGGAAGTATTTTATTTTGGGGAATTCAATATGAAAATCACTTTTGAGTCTATTTTATTCATGCTAGAGTAGGAGAGGAGATGCGTTGTGTTTCCAGGTCATCCTTAACTTCACTCGTTCTGGAAATTGGAATTGCGTATGTGTTTAAATACAATTTTAAGATGTATAAAAACTGTAGACTCATGCCAGCTCTGCATAACTGAGTATCTGTGGACTCTCTAGTTGCACTAAATTTTGTACTCTGTATTTGATTATGACAGTATTTGCCTTGTATCTCCTGCATGCATCTCAGTCTCATGCAGTCTTGATAGCATAAATGAAGAAATGTGGTCTAAATGGAGCTTTTGTGCTGTGTAACCTGTTTGAGAAATCTACCTCACTGTTTTACAATGGCTTTTTTATTTTGCATGTTCATACTTAATCACACTGGAAAATGGAAAGCTGTTTGCATTTGAATGGTGTGCTTTGGCACTGTGTGATCAGCGCATGTACTAATGATTTCCTTTTATTTTTCTTCTTTCCTACTTTTCCCCTTTTTTCCCATTCTTTCCACGTTTTGTACTGCTATCTCCATACTTTCCTCTGAATTTCTTTGCTTACTGTAGCAGCCCTTGCCTTTTCTCTTGCAGCAACAGCCCAGGCTCCAAGGATTATTACTGGGCCTGCGCCTGTTCTCCCACCAGCTGCCCTGCGTACTCCTACGCCAGCTGGCCCTACCATAATGCCTTTGATCAGACAAATACAAACCGCTGTCATGCCAAACGGAACTCCTCATCCCACCGCTGCAATAGTTCCACCTGGACCCGAAGCTGGTTTAATTTACACACCATATGAATACCCTTACACGCTGGCACCAGCTACATCAATCCTTGAGTATCCTATTGAACCTAGTGGTGTATTAGGTAAGATCTTTGTACGCGGATGACTGGAGAATATATTGCTTATGCTTTTCTGGTATTTGCAAGGTAGAGGTCGTGAGGCTCAAAGAAAAAAAATTTGAAGCGACAGTCTTATTTCAGGTGTATCAAAACTGCCTAGGAAAATTGCTCAAATGGTGTAACTCTGGAACATTCTAAACATGTTTTGCATTAGTAAATGTGTATGTTTAATATATTAGTAAGATTAGTGAAAATAAAATCTTAATGTTTGTGTGACACTAGGTGGTGGTTACATAGGCAAGGAAAAAAACCAAACTAATAGGAATTGACATCTATTATATGTCATTTGGGCTCCCATAAATACCAGCTTTGTGTTTGCTCTCTTTAACAAATTCATTTCCAATAATCTTTGGAAGAGAGAACTTCCTATTTTGCTGTACCTTTTTAGTAGCAAAACTGGAGAGAATGGAAGGGTCTTTCTTCAGTTTGTTGGAGATTTTGCTTCTTTTTTTAGTACACAACTGATAAATCTCTCCGCAGTGTCAGAAAAGCTGTAAATCATTTTGTAAGCAGAAAATAATTTCAGTGAACGAATAGAAAGCAAACTAAGTTCTGACCAAAGGGTGACACAATTAGCAACTTTACCGATGTTGTCTTTTATATACATTGGATTGAAATGTCCATCGTTCCTAGTATTTCAGACCATTGACTTGCTGTGTGAAGGCGAGAATGATAAAGCAGCCGTGACAATTCAGTTAACTGGTCAATATGGAACAAGCAGTTCCAATAGTTTCTTTCTTCCCTATCCTCTACAGAATCTAAATAATCTTTTCTCTTCAGTTTGTTCTGAATTGCATATGACCTTGGTGCTGCACAATGTTGATTTTATAGGACTTTGATCTTAGTTTGTTCAGTGGCAGTTATTGATTTACACAAATTCTAAACATCTGTAATGAACACTGGACAATAAGGTTCAAAGTATTGCAAAAAATCAGTGTTTCACTTACGTGACAAATACTTAAGTTATCTGTATGTGTGCATGTTCCAATGTTACATTTTGTACACTAAAAAAGAAAATGTATTTCAGACTTCTGCCTTTCAGGATTAGTGGATCAATAATAAAAATGTTAGTAGGACAAAAGTATGCAGTAGGTCTGTCTTGGAGCAGCTTATGGTTGTTGGCCATTACCCCATAGCCAAAATTCAGTGAGCATATGGTAATGTCATCGTTTATTAATTTCCCACAAACATATAAAAATTATCCCCAGCTCCACCACCCCTAATCTGCAAGTCCATTTGTGATACATCCTGGGGTAAATTCACAGTTACAGGCATCGTCACAGTAGCCATCAGTTGCTGGTTAGTGGCAAACCCCTCTCCTGAATTAAAATAATAGCAAATGAAGAAATACATCATTCCGTGGCAATAATTTAATACGATGCAGGGAACTTTGATTTCTCGTAGGATTTTCTGTAGAGGGGAGGGGAAAATTACTCTTAAAATGGCATCTGAAACCATTGCATACTTTTGGGCTTAGCTGTGAGAGCGTAGGTGTATTGCCCAAAACAGATCTCACCAAATAATCTTTTTTAAAAAAGGAAAATGGGGAGGTGGGGGTGGGGATCACACTCCCACTTAGACAGAATAGAATCAACAACTCTTTAGATATCTGCTCTGTTACCTGAGCAATTGTATAGAGTTAATTGAATTAAATTAGTTTTTCATTGAGTTTTACTTCATAATACACTCACTCTCATCAATAGCGTGCTATATTTTGTCCATTTTTGTGGTGGACCTGTAAGATGTCTTAAAATAATTCTGTTACAAAAGGCAGAGAGATGCATCCCTAGTAGTATTTTTGGGGATATTGGTATTGGGATCAAATTTTAGTTGGTGACTAACTTTTAATTCCCTTCCTTTTATCTTCAGGTATGGCTTTCCCAACGAAAGGCTAAGAATTCAAGAGCGGTCTTAACTGATCCTTCATCAGATCTGAATTTTAACAAATGCTTAGTTTCAGCAGCCTTGAAAAAAGCTTGGCCTAGCAGTCAGTGACTTACTTGCACTTTTTTGCACATAGATTTAAAATAAAATAGTGCTATTAATTTGGATTAGCTCCTATTATTACAGAGTAGCTGTAATTTATGAGTGTATAGTAGTATACTGACTGCTAAGTGTTCTATATAGTGTTTGCTTTACTAATCACCTAATTCATTGCGGTTCATACTTATTGACTTAAAGTTTAAAATCACAATTTGTAGGCTTGAAGAATTGCTTTAAAACTTTTTTTTGTGGTAGAACTGGAAGTGATCCTAAGGTTAGCAAATAATTGTCAGTATTAAAAGATGGCATTATTTAAAATAGTCCTGCTGCAAGAAAGGCACTTCAGTGAATATGTGACTAGTAAAGCTTAAATGTGCTTGGGTCTAATAGATTTCATGAAATACTGTAATTTTGGGATTGTAAATGAATGGATTAAACAGGTTAAGGCCAGGATGTTTAAAATAAATGCAATATTAATCTGCACAGATAAACTCCTTTTTAAGATTAAGATTTGAAACTACTGTGCCTTAACTTGTTGTTTTTCTTAAAATGAACTTTTGTAGTTAATGATCATTTAAATCCATTTTGATAAACCTGCTGTTAATGTTTTCTTTGAATGTTTTCTAACTTTGTCTTGGTAATTGCAATTTAACTAGGTGCGGTGGCTACTAAAGTTCGAAGGCACGATATGCGTGTCCATCCTTACCAAAGGATTGTGACCGCAGACCGAGGTTAGTTTAGTTCTGCAGTTCTTGTTTGTAAGAAGTGCTTTGAGTGTACATGAGATTTGCAACACCACAGCTGGTTAACCAAATACCCTATTTTGACCCATTTGATACTTTTCTCAAAAATCGGAATAGTTAATATTTTAAAGCTTTGGGAATGCTTGCGGTTTTAAAAACATTTTGTAAACTTGGCTTTCCCAGCTCAATTAAATATATAAACGTTGTGATATATTTAATATAAATGCTATAACTGATTCAATTTTTAAAACTGTTTAAAGATCCACCTGCATCAGGAAACACTATGAATTCAGTGCTACAGTAATTAATTTGGTTGTGTTCCCCCCTGCCCCCCCCGCCCCAATTTGTTCTTTTAATTGGTGTGGAAATATCAGATTGGTGTTGCAAAATAAAATGAATGGATGGTTGCTTAATGAGAAAGAAGTAAAGGAATAAATGCCTCCTGTCTGTGTCTGGAGAAATCTGAAGATTTAGATTCCTTTTTTTCCAATAAACTTTTGAGCCACTGTACTGTATATTATGAGGAGGATGCATGTTCTCAGATACCTGACTGAATTCAGAAAGGTAAGGGCTGTGAAGATAATACTTCAAAAGTTGTTTGAGTTTGAATTACTAAGGGTGGGGGTAGGGAGGGTGTTTTGGGTTTTTTGCCAAAATCTGTTTCTTGGTATTTGCCTTTTGCTGCTAAAATGTGTAACCTGAAGGAGAAGCAACTTTTGAAGTCCTGTTGGTGAGATGACATCCAATATTTGGGCATCTCTCTTTAACCCTTGAATGGAAAGTAAATCTTCATTTTTCTCCTGTTCCTTAAGTGTAATGCCTTTGGACCCCTGAATGAAGTATTTAAGCTTATTGAGAAAAGTGATATTTTCGGTTTATTGACATTGGCTAAGAAGCAGTGTGTGGGCTGAATTCTTATCCCATCCCTGCTGCTGACTCACTGTGGGTTTCGGCAAGTCATTTAATCTCTCTGTTTGTGTTTTCCCATCTGTAAAATAAGGATAATAATACTTCCCTACCTCACAGGGGTGTTGTGGGGGTTCTTGTTTTGTACAGGGCTTTGAGGATGCAAAGCATTATGTGCCAAGTATTATTATTCTGCTCTCATCAAAATCAGTGTTGTCCAGGCTTCCATGATACTGTAATATTCAAAAGCCAAATTCAGGTGACAGTTCTGACATCTCCTAACATTGACTACACTTCACTTCTCAGAACCTTCCATAAATTAACTACAAGAAACAATACAGATTTCAGTCAATACAGTAAAAAGGGCCTGCCTGGATATTTGCTATGCTATGTAACACTTTTATCTTTCATATGGTCTTACACTTTACTGAAAGCGTAAAGCTGATGACAAGACACTACTTAAGTTTTCTAGAAGATTACTTCTTCTTTTATATCGCCGCACACTATTTAGAACCTATTGGCTTGTTCTCCTTTCTTGAGAACTCTTCAATGGGCAACAGGGTATAATCAGAATAAGATCATAGCCCATGTTTACCAAAAAAGAAAGAAGAAAAAAAAAGGAATAAGAAAAAGGAAATAGAAAAAAAAAAAAAAAGATTAAAGCCTGTCTCTGTCAAGAGTAATGGGTGGTAAGGATTTGGTTGTCTTTGAAAGTTTGACCTGATGTTGCAAAAATCAGTTTTTGCTAATGGTCTTTCATGATCTGCAGTGGTAGTTTCAGGTGACAGGTGAGACTACGTTTTTGTTTAATTAGATATTTGCCTGAGACAACTAGTAAATATACTGATAAAGCACAGGGCTGGGGGGAATATCAATTTGTAGTTTAAGTTCATTGTAGTGTTTACTTAACATAGATTTTAAATACTTTGCGAAGGGCCTAGATATTTCATCTGGGTCACTTATAAGTAATTGAAATTAATTATTGGTATCATGTCATCGTCTTTTAAAATACAGCCATTTTCTGATAATACAGTGTTCATCTCTAGCAATATTGGAAGTCCATCGTCTTAAGTAGATAAAGAAATACATATGGCTTATCTCCTGTGGAATAAGTTATGCATACCTCTCTCTCTTAGCATGAAAACCATGCTGGTATTTCAGGAGAACGTTACTTTAAAGTCTTAGCTAAATAATCCCAGTGTGTATTAAGAAACTTACACAAAATTAATTTTACAACTGTACTTCACTGTGTTTTGGATTTGAAAACCTCGATTATCACTGCACAGATATAACAGTTTCACAAAAGGTTGTGAAGAGAACTTTGTTCAGCAACAAAACAGTTCCTTTTAATGTGCTAAAATTATGTTGTAGAATTAAAATACTATCAGTATTTACCCTGTTCACCCATTTGGTTGTTCTGTCACCGATATACTTCTATAGCTATAGCCATGAAAAACAATGTCAGCAAACCGAAATAATTTTTTTTCAATGCGGAAACTTTTTTTTTATATAGTTACATGTCACTAAATCTATATTGGCATTCATTGGGTCTAAAGTTTTTTTTTAAATTCTAAATCAACTTTCAGATGACTTTGTAGTACTACTGCATTTACTTTTTAAGTAGGTTTTTATTCTTTGCATAGGTGTTTTGTTGTGGTGTTTTTTTCCTTTTTTTTTTTTTTTTTTAGAGATAAGCACTGCATTTAAAGCAAGAATCCCCAAATGTGTAAATGTTTTATTCTTACAACTAAGCATTTAGGATTGGTGAAGGTTGAAAAATATAGCTCATTTTAACTCAGAATAAAACCCCAGTTTATAAATAATACAAAATTGAATTTGATGCATATAACAGAGAGACTGACTGATTTAATTGTAATAAACTGTAAATGGTGTTGCACAGTTGACAAACCTGTGTGTACTGTAGAAGGCCAGAGACTTGGCAGAGGATGTATCACAGGTGTACTGGTATTTTTAAAAGGTAGCTTGCTTTGATTATAAACTCCACAAGAAATATTAATGCTGAGAATTTTCTTGAATGTTTTATCCAAACCAACTGTCACATAATTTATATATAAATTTTAATACCATTTAATCAAAATTGTAATCAGTATCAAAGTGCTTTAAGAGTCTGTTTCTAGTATACCTGTAAAGTGGTGAGATTGTGCCACATAAAATATTTATTTTTATTTTTGCTTGTTTTTCAAACAGCCGTTTTAATTTAAACAAATCCCACTTAGCATGATTCTGAAAAAATTCAGGGAGCATGTGGTCTCATTTATGTTACAGTAGTAATTTTTTGTAGTGTTATGAACTGTATCCTAAATGATAGGCCATTTTTATTATGTGAAAGTAAATCAGCCCATGAGAAAGATTGCTAAATGGATGCTATCTGTGAATATTACACCTACTGGACTTCATTTTATGTAATGGCACAAATCTGACTTTGCACTGAATACCTTTCTCACTTTCATCTCCTCTGCCTTAGTCAAAATGGCAACAGTACAAAAACTTTATCAACCTCAGAATTTATTAGCTATAATTAAGCTGTTGAATGAGTCTTAAAAAAAATATTAAAAAAAAAATCATACTACTGTTAAGTGGACCAAGTTTGGTGAAGGAGAATGTGAGAGCATGATTAAAGAAGGAACAGCTCAAGAACATTGGAATGATAACTTTCCACTTGAGAACTTTTTTATGTTTTACTGTAATTTGTGTTTTTGGGTTTTGTTTTGTTTTTTTTTTCTTTTGGGTTTTTGTTTTTGTTTTGTTTTTTTCAAAAGAAAATAGTATTTACAGGTGGCTTCTTTTAAAATATAAAAATATAAAGCAGGATTTTTTTTATATGAAATGTCAGATTTTATTGTATTTGCAGAGTATTAGCTTTGAAAATGAATAAAGAGAGCTGTTTGTAGTTTTAAAATGCCTTATTAGTATCAATTAGATATTTTCTCTATTTTTTGATGTACTTAGAGCTTTTTAAGTATAGACTTTAAAATGGCAGGACTTCTACAGTGTTTACATGCAAGTGCATTTTATAAGTGTCCTATATGTGTAAAATAGTATTTCGAACGGGAAAATGCTGGCTAAAGTAGCAGGCTGAGCGTTTTCCTGGTTCCCACGATGATGCCTACGTTGCTAGACTACAGTTTAGTATTGCTTTGTATCATGAGGCCAAGAAATTCCATGTTGTTTGTAAATAGAATAAATGAAAGGCAATAAAAAATTTATTGAACAAAAACCCTTTGTTTGGCCCATAGTTTGTTGAACCAAATTGTTTCTCTAAGTTCAGAATTCTGTAGATGACTTCATTCTTTTAACAACCAGTTATTAATAATCACATCCATCATTAATAGTTGCTTTAATGCTTGCACTTGGGGAGGTACTAATGCTTAATAGCAGTCAGATACTGATGCTGTGCACTGACTGTTGTTCCAGAAATCTTCTACCCAGTTCCAAAACTGTTCATCGTTTTTTGTTTTCCAATTTCCTTCATCGACTGCTACTAACCATTAGTTGTTAGTCGTATTTTATCTCTATTTCTCTTGTTAACCGGTTTTGTGGGAGCGGGCTTCTCCTTCACGTGTCCAAATCATGATGGAGGGCTGTCATGATTTTATTGCATTCTGTAGATGGTGTCAATCAGTATGTCAGAATTAAACATGCTTGTTTTTTTATTAGTTGTGATTAGTTTTCATGTTGTCATTAAGCCGTCACTAGCTGGAACTAATCTCTTCTCTATCTTTTCTTTCTTTTTTTTATTTTGTTTTTTTTTTGTTTCTAACCACCCAGCCGCCACCGGCAACTAACCTATGACCTTCTGACCTCTGAACTCTTCACCCAATGATGACCTGACCATGCCTGCCTGCTGATCAGTTAACTGGTAAACGCCTTTGCTTGCCTGTCTTCAGTGCAGCGAGCTGGGGCACTTGTCCGTTCGTCTTACCATCTAACAAAACAGACAAAGAAATTGTTGTCCTCCAACTCCGCTTTTTGTTGTTCTCCTGTTTGGGTGAAAGTGGTTCTAGAACCTGCACTGAATAGTAGTAAAGCAATAAGGTCCAACTCATCCCTCCGCACTGATCATCCTCTAGTGTCCTGCCCCAAGCGAACGGTAAGGAGGCCTCGCACGAGATGGAGACAGATGTCCCTTAACTACCCGATGACAGAGGCAGTTACTGTGAGAGACTTCTAGGAATATTTTTCTTCTCAAAAAAAAAAAAGGAAAAAAAAAAAAAGAAAAAAAGAAGTCAAAGCTCTCTCTGAATGTACTGTGTGATGATGCATCATGCATGAACCTTTGGTCAGGGATGTCATTGGGGAAGGGATTCCAAAAAGTATTCAAAATTTGATACGCTGTTTAGTCACTACCGGTGCCCTCAAAGGGCAGACGTTGCAGCCTTTTTTTCTATTGCCTGCCAAATTGGACGTTTTAAAGGAAAGTGTGCCATGAAATGCAGATTATGATGACTTTTCAGAACTATGTTAATGCAGAGAACAAAACAGCAACACTATTAAAGCAAAATCTGAGTTTAAATTATTTTAACCATATTTTAATCTCCTCGAAGATTACATGAGAACAAGGTACATGCATTATGTGTCACATTACTGGGCAAACTGTTCAAATATTTTTTTTAAACCTCCCTGTATAGAAAAAATTTCATTAAGGATGTAAAAGCCATGCTTGCCTATTTGCTGTATACATGTAATGAAATTGTAGATAAAGTGTAGTGCATTGAAACAAAATGAACAAAAAAGTAGATACTTTTACTATACAAGGGTGCTGGTGCAGAAAAAAAATATATTTTTGGAAATGTAGCATTTTATACTTTCAAGTGTTATAAAAAAAGAAAAAAAGAACAAAGAAACCCTTTATTTCATTAAATGATTTTTTCTGGTGGTTGTCAAGAAACAAAAGACCAAAAGAGCCTTTTAGTCTTTCTTTTTTATTTTTTAAGTATTGGAATAAGTCTAAAGAAAAGGAAGTGCCTTATTTTCTTCATGGTCATTTAGTCAAATGTCTTGTATAATCAGCTTCTCCCTCAGACAAGTTACTGCATGCCACTCAGTCGCCCAGTATGTGAAAGAAGCTGTGAGGGAAGACAAATGATGAGTTGACCATATTGATTACCTGATTTTTGCCATACTAGTGTGATGTGACTTTGCCAAAATCTCATTACATAAAATATTCGCTAAGTTTTTGTCAAACCAGCCCATGGTTATTTCAGCCACTCTACTATTTCAATCATAGCAAATGCCGTACTTGTGCAATGTAAACCAAAGGGTTCTGTGATACAGACTGTCTCGTGCTGAATGAGACTAGTAGCTGACAAGTGTTTGTAGAGCTGGGAGTATGTCGTTTTTGTTCAGGGATGGAGAGGAGTTTTCTTGATTTTGGTTGGAATAAATACACATCAAATATAGTAGGCTTCGGCGTCACCCAGAAAACTGATGTTCTGTGCATAATGAAATTGAAAGTGCTTAGCTAGTTTTCAGTTACAGTCTGAGCGCGTCCCTGGTTGTCACGAGCAGCTCCTGCAGTGGCAAACAGCGTGCAAGTTACTTGTTTTTCAGCTCTTTTTTGATTATTGTTAGATCTGCCTGCTGGCTTTTCTTCATAAGATAAGCAGGAGAGGGACATCAGCTAAGTGTTTGAAGTCCGGCTATACTTTATTTTTAACCCTTCTTTTCACATGAGGTTCGTACAGCTGGGCAATTGCAGGAGCTGAAGCTGTTGAACGCACAGTATTTGATTCTGAAAACATGAAGTATTACTTTATGTGGGGCTCAGTACTAAACTTGGCAAATATCAGGTGATAACTTTATTCCCCTCTTGTCAACTTATTCTCCTCCTGCAAATCTTCACAGCTTCCAAATGAAAAGTCAGTAGTAAGCTAAGAGGGCTTACATTTTTAAGCACCTGCATGGTGACCTCATCTAACATCTTGTCTCACCTGGAAATAATTATCAGTTTATTTACTATGCAATAGACATTCATCCTTTCGTATTCAGCTAGCTTTTTGTTTTATTGTGCCACTGGCTTTGTCTTCCTGTTACACATACAGTTGTGTTGATTTTATTTACAGTATATGCTGTGCCATTTTGATTTTACTTTGGTTGGTTGGTTGAATAAACTTGCGACACTCGAACATTTGAAGAGAGATTTGCTAAAACAATACCAGTATTTGATCCAGTTTCATCTCAACTATGATAAAACCTGGACATTTTAGATGTTTATCAAAGGTCTTTTACTGGGGGGAGGGGAAGTGTATGAAATAGATGTGTGACATGTGAAAGTAATGTTTGCTCTGAACAAACTTCTGAAAACTTAGTTGACAAAATTTTGGATCAACTTAAAAAAAAAAAAGCATGACTTTTGAAATCTCTGAATGCCTTGGTTCTCAGTATTATCATTCTTTAATGACTTTTTCTTTATTAAAATAAGTAGTTTTAAGACTTCTTTCTGACAGTATTATGTAATTTTTTTTAGAGTGGGTAGATGGGAGTGTCGCTTGTATGTAACCGTACAGATGACATGTATTTGTCTATTCTTTATTATCTTAGTAGTTTCATGCTATGTATGTACCATAACCAACCTATTGCCTATGAGAAACATGTAAGATAATGTATTTACAGCCATTGTTACAAGTTTATAATGTATTTTTCTATCTTGTTTTATATGTATGTTATATAACATTCAAAAGAATTTTTTTCCTGATTGAGAAAAAAGGATACAAAATGCAAAACCCACAATTTTGATAACTGAAAAATTGCCAATTGTTTTGCAGTACTTTATTATATTGGGAGTGTTGTCTTTCTTGGGCTTTTAGTTAGCTACTGGATGAATACATTAGACATATTTGGGTTTTAGTTGGGTTTTTACATAGCTTGCATTTTAATTCTTTGGTTCTTTGCTGTTTCTATTAACCCATAGCATTATTTTAATAAATGTTATAATACCAACCTACTAACTCTGGACTATGTCTGTTTATTAACCATTACATGTTTAATTAAAATAAACAAATAAAGACGGAAGAATGTAAAGTCTTGAGTTACTGGACTAACCCTGAAGAACGTGACCACAGATAACACAACGTGACTTGTTTTTATGTTGTTTGTCGGCTGACATTCTGCACACTACTATTAAGTTGGCTTTGGTCATTCTGGCCTTTTACCTTGGGGAATAGGTGCCAGTAGAAATGGGAACAAAGTAGCATTTTTTTGAGGCATTCTTCTTGTAGAGTCTTGCCACTTGCCTTTCAGCATCTGCATTACTAATTCCACACTTTCTTTTTCTTTCTCTAAAATAATTACTGTCGGCTCACAGCAAAAGAGCAAAGATGCCAGTGTATTGGTAAATCGTGATGGTGTACAGAAACCAGTTTGATTCTTTGTTGAACCATTCAGAGGTTGCAGTTAATCTCATAGTAATTTGTGATTTGTTGGTTTTTGCACCTGATTCACTGTTGCATCGTGTGACATTTATAAGCACAAAATACTTGCAGATAGAATTGCTGTACATCGAAATACAGAATCTGGGGTTTTCCTTGCCAGAAGTGCCTTATTTTCTTCATGCCACGCTATTTTTTAAGTAACCTTTTTTTGGTACTTCTGCTGTAGTCTGTCAGCATTGCGTAGCTCAGGGGAGTACAATTTCTGTAAGCCAAAGGTCAAACTGGATCATTTCCTAATGACTGCAGAAAGTACAAAAATATGCCTTTCACTAAATTACCAAGCAACAGCCATTTCAAATTCCAGGACTGCCTTTATGTGATCTTCATCCCTGTGGATGACTGTGGCAACATGAATGCAGGGAATTGAAATGGTGAAATGCTGTTTCGAATGTACATCTATGGAAATATTTTTAAGGAAACATTTCTCTTTCTTAAAGCTTCTGCTGTCTGAGGCTCCTTTACATCTCCCAGGTCGTCCTCCTAGATTTGTAATCTTAAGTGGACAGTAATTGTGGCTAATGTCAAGGGAGACCCTCGATGTAGATGACTCTTCAGATATCAACACTTTTTGTGAAAACTCAGTTTTTATCCTGTAGATAGTAAAAATTCAGACAAGGAGTCTTTGCATCTGTTCAAATGCCACCTTTAATTTATGATGTTTCAAACCACAGATCTTGAAATCCATGCGATATAAAACTTTACTTTTAAAAAGTTCTCACAGTATTGGTAGTAATTAAAATTAAGCTTTATTTTATGGAGAACAATAGCCTAGCTCTGATGATGTTTGTTAGTTTTCTAATGGCGTGTGGCTCTTCATTTGTTTTACAGAAATGTGTAGGTACAGCTGAAATACCGGTGCGTTTAGAATAGTTTTACTTGTACAGAAATCTTTTTTAATTTAACAGATCATGAATATGTTGCTATCCTAAAAGTCAGCCACAGGCAGATGATAAAAAAATGAGACATTTACAACAGATAACATCAGGACCTTTTGTTTGGAAAATGGCACAAATGTCATTTCAGGATCAATAATTTATATTCCTAAAGGATTTTATGAGAGGCACACTCTTAAAGTTGGTGAAATACTCTCCAGTTTAGGTGAAACTACTCAGATGGGACAAAAGAAGTATTCTTTAATATAAAATACTAATCTGTTCACAGAACTACTGCTTTTCTGTAGTATTTTTATAATTTTTATTAGATACAGAGTACTGACATACTTTGTCCACAGTGCATTTTCATCTCAGTCTTCATTATATGCAGTAGTGAAAGTTGCTGTAAATTTTGAAGTACTTTAGAGCTGAAAGACAGCAAAAAAAGGAAAACTGAAATCAAAATTATATGCTTATTGTTGTCCACCAAATGCATTTCTCAGTTTACCTAAGTGCCTGTCTGAAAATTTAACTTTTATACTTTGCCTGCTTGTAGGAAAGAAAGAAGCTATTTTTAGAACTGAGTTTGAGGGTGACTTCAATATTGCTACATCACTGAAGCTAGGTTGTTCTTTAGTATTGTTATTATGGGGTTAAATTGTCCTAACATTTGAAAGATCATACATTCAAGTCAATTAGAGAGTTGCTGTTTCATCCAATAAAGCAGGATTTATCTTGGGGTAATTTTTTTTTTTTAGTAGGTCTGAATATAAACAAAAACATCATAGACCCTTTCAAAGTAAAATCTGAGCAATGCTCTTCACTTCTTAAAAGTGAACTGTTGTAGAAAAGTACAACAAATTTAGTTTCTCTGAGAGGCTTTTTCTTGTGTGTGTGTTATCAATCCAGAATATATTTCATAAAGAGTCTTCAAGGACATCTTTCAAATTTTTTTAAGTAACATATATTCAGTGTATACTGACGATATTGATATTTTATTTGAACCTATCTTTAAAAAGTGTGTCCAAAATCTGCATGTAACACATGGTTTATTCCCAGACTCTGCTCTTTGAGGGGGACCACTAAAAAGTTTTCTGCCCTGAAAATGCAGGGAAACATTGAAGTGTGATGCTATTCATTAAGCAATTACTTTAACTTGGGGGAAACACGAGTATATGAAACTTAATTCTTTTGTATCTGGGTAAAAATAGCAGTCATCATAAATAGCACATTTTACAGAATGGAATCTGAATAACACATTCCTAGGGTTGAAAGTACATAATTGTTATTGGAATTTCTATTTTGTTTTTACTATATCTGATATATTTTTCTAAAGCACTATTAATGGAATACTGTCCAAGTAACACACGAACCGTGACGTTAACACATGGTAATCAATGTTGAATCAAACTGGTTAACGCAAGTACAGTGCTCTTCCTTCTGTGTGCCTGCGCACTAATTGCAGGTGGTACGGTTCTGCGTGGGAGGTGGGCGTTGGGCACGGTGGGCTGCAGCGCCGATCTCGTGGTGCCAGCCGTTCGGATGTCCATCTTTGACAACAGACTAACTGGGAGGAATCTGACTCCCGAGGCAAAGGTTAACTGAGAGGTGAAACTCTTGAAAGAATGAATTGAAAAAACAGCAACAACAAAAAAACATATATACGTCTATGCTTTGACTTGTATTACGGCAGTTTGTGTGAAACATTTAAGGTTTTGTTTGTGCAAAATAATGTATTCTGAGGGGAAAAACAAACATGGACGTTGCCAAAACACATGTAAATAAAACACCATTTATGATGTACATTATGTGCAATAAAGTAACTGGAAAAAGTGCATGTACTTTATCCTCAACAGCAAACTGACAGCTCTCAAAGCTGTAGCTATAGTTTTATTTTCTGAAAAGTTAAATTTTATTCTGTATCTAAACAGCAGAATAAAGAATGTACATTTTTCACACTTCATTTTTCATTAATGCTTTTAGCAGTCTTATGAAAGATGTTAATTGTTGAAGAGGCTTACATTTTCATGGTCATCTGATTACCAGGGTTCCTTTTGCTTATCGGTTTCTAATTGCATATGCTGTTGTTGTCTCTAAGTGTAAATGAAGCAACTACGCATTACGTACCATAAACATGCAATACACATTTTAAATATAGATTCGTGGATGCACCGGTTCTATAAATTTCTTAAAGATGACCAAGTGATTTTGATGTTGTTGTACTTCTCTAAGCATCACTGTTACAATTGTTTAGAGCAAATAAGGAAGCAGAGTACTACTTTGCAGTAAAGGTAACATACTGGTTTCGGGGGGAGGTTCTGGTTAGTATAGAAAATGAAGATAATAAATCTGCCACCCTACCTAGTATGAATCTAGTGTGAAACTCACTTTGGAGAAGAAATAGATTATGCTGGTTTAACATTTTCATTAATATTTATGTGATGATACCTGGTTATAGTTTAAGACAATTTATTTACCAAGGTATTCTTTGTTAAAATATCCTACTTTACACTGTTTAAATAAAAACCGGTTTGCTTCAGAAGGAAGTATACAATAGATAAGGTTAAGTACGGCATCTTCAGGAGTCCAGTAGGATAGGGGAGAGGAGGCTAAATACCAACCTTTACGTACACTTCCTTGCCTGCACTCTTCCAGGTCGGAAGAAAAGTTGGCATAACTAGCATACAAAGGTACCTTCCATGAGGAGTCTCGACAGAGTGGTGGCATATAGTCATATCTGAGCTAGCTTTAATCTCGGTAGTTCGTGGAACGTGGAGATGCAGTTTGGTGCGTGCCACTGGAGGAGGTAAAGCAGCGCTCGACATCTTTGGAGTTACCCTGGGTGTCAGTGCAAGGACCCCGCACGCCGCCGTCCTGGCTTGGAGCGTGGGCCCAGGCTCGCCGGCTGCGGGTCGTTGGCTGCGCTGGGCAAACCCCCTCCTTCGTCCCTTTAGAGCCCTAGGAAACAGAATTGTGATGGTCTTCCTTATCTCTTGCACCAAGTCAGTAATACCTATTTATGATCACGTTCATGCTAGGAATTGCATTTATTGGTCTACGAATTAAATGTGAAATTTAATGACTTGAAAATTTCTATCAACAGACTTTACTACTGTTCTACCAACGCTTTCCGCGTAAGTGTTCTGGTATGTTTATGGAGGATGGCCTGACATTACTAGATGTGTCCTGAATGCTTTTCCTAAAGTTACTGTGATTCTTTTGAGTAAATGCAAACTTAATAATTATCTGTGTCAAAATAACGAGGGGCATTCATTCCAAAGAGTGCAAAATGCAGTGTCTGAAATTACTGTCTTTGACATCCAGATCTACCAACAAAAGTAGAGAGACAATCCAATTGTTTTCTCAGTATCCGTGTCAAGTTCTCAAACAGTTAAAAATAGACAACTGACAGCCAGTTCCTGTTGAGTTGAACTCTTCTAAAAATTATCAACCTCAAATAACCAGTAACTCCACAAACTATCCGTTTTAAAGTTTTTGTTACAAAATAGCATAGCATATCTTTGCCTTTTTTAATCTCTGTCACTGCATTTTCAAAGTGTTTTCATCTTCAGCAGCAAACAAGGTTGACTACTTTGAATAGTAAACTGGATAAGCTCAGAGGTGAGGTTCAAGGAAAAAACAGCAAGTAACGGCACACCTCTTAACACTGCAGTATTTCAGCAGCTCATCAGTAAACGAAGGTGCTTTCTCTAATTTTATGTATTTGCAAACCCCTTGTGCAGACAAGAGGCTAAGCGGAGAAATGACTTTTGTTAGTGGGACCTTTTTGGAATGAATTCTGTGGGTTTTCAGTTCACTGAGGGTGCCCTTTCTGAAACAGGTGGTACTTCCACTGCCTGACGCTAGGAAGATCGCAGGTCCTCTTGCCGTCCGTCAGTCATTCAGCAAGCAATTGTCTCGGTGTTACTTCTGGTTTACTTTCATAGTCTCTTAAATTATGAAAATGAAACCCTATCGTTTGTATCCAGATCTTTTAATATCATGAAAGAAGTATCCGTCTCTACCTTGTAGGGCCGTGTTTTAAAGGGATATTTTTTTAAATTGAAGTTGCTACAGTAAAAAGGCAGATTGAGTAAGCAAGAGTATTAGGGGAAGCGTGTTAATACACGGTAAAGATACTAGGATCGCTGTTTTGGAGGCTCACTGTATTATGTGCATTAGAAATGCACAACATAATAATAGCATAATATTTATCTTGTTAGTTGTGTACACCCCTCCAACTATGATTTCTAGACAATTTTTTGGTTTTCAGAGGACTAAGAATGTACCTTGTCCAGTTCAGAGGTAGTGAAATGACAAGATACTGCCAGTCACTCCTGCATATATGCCTTCTCATGGAGCACAGCCTTTTCAAAGGAAAGTTTTAAGGTCTTGGCCTCAGAAGTTAGGTAATACATGGTAAAATTGTGGTACAGGGAGAGTAGTTCATTTGTTAGCCTACCTGCTAACCATCAAAAGTTCAAACATCTGTTACCAGTTCTGAGATGTTACTGCATTTTAATTGCCATAGCAAAATCCATGTCTTATTTTTAACATGGGTGCAATCTGGAGACCTTCATATAACTACTACTGTAGTAAACCTCTGGATTGTTTCCTAGAGGTTGGACCCAGTGCTGCAGAGTGAGGCACAAGGCCATTACTTGCATGCTCTGGTGTGACTTTTCCCATATAACCTTAGTGATGAGACAATTCTGATTCTTTCCCTGGAAGGCAACAAACAAAGCAGATCTTCACTTTTATTTCTGAGAGAAAATAGGAAATGTAAACTTATCTGGACTGAAAGAAGATAAAGCATAACAGTAATGTCAGAGCTTTGAATCCTGTCCTGAACAGATGAATAAAATTACTTTGGACTTTATATGAGCCAGGAGGATGAGACAAACCGAAACAAGAGCAGCATTGTCAAGAAGCCCGTGCAATGTTGACAAGTAGTTCATCAGAGACTTTAGGCTGGAATTTTAAGTGAAGAAAATTGAAATTATCTCAGTCCTTGAAGAGCTGAGTTGCCGTATCTCCCTGTTATCTTAAGCAAACTTGTTAATTTCTCTGTTGGAAATCTTTCCCGACTTCGGCCCAGTTTGAATTTCATGTTCTTTTCTTCTGAGGTTCTGCCGTGCCCCCTTCTGTGCTGTCTCACATTTCATAGACAAATGCTCCCTTCATTAGGGTGGCCGGGTGGCACGGTTCATCCTTGGTATAGAAAGACTACAAGCAAGACTTCAGGTCTAAATCGGGATGTGTGAGTGTGACGTTATTTAGAAAGCCTGTTTTAAATATACGTGACTCCCTCCAAGCAGATGGAAGAGGAATGTCTCAATGGTGAGGGCACACGTCTCGCATTCGGAACACCTGGGTTTGAGAAGATGCTTTCATTGCTGATGATTTGTGCGATTTAGGGCCAGACCTTTGCAGCCAGATCCACAATAACCCATAGTCAGCTGAAGTGGGAATTAGGCCTTACTCAGGTGTCAAAATCTGGATGATTACCTAAGTTTTCATCCGAAAAGTCTTCTTATGTTATTCCATAAAAGAAAACACCATCATTTTATCTTCCTTTGTCTGTTTTTAGCACCAGCATCAACACAAAAGAAAATCCCTGGTACCCAGAGACAACATACCTGCTGGAGTGCAGAGGGGAAAGTACTGGTCAGTAAATCCCCCTCTTTCAACCGCACCCACAGTAACGACTTAGCAGCTCAGCTGTCGGGTACGGCGCTCTCCCCGTTTTCACATTCATGGCTGTAACTTCGCCTTTCGCCTGCCCCAGCTACCTCTAAAGAAGCTCTGTACTGTTTCACTCAAGTACCTTTGTTGCTCTTGTTCTGAATCTTTGTACCTCAGCTCCCCGTCAGTGAATCGAAGTTAATCGGGGTACCCCAGTGGGGTGTCAGCCGTGGATGACTGCATTCAAGACTGTGGAGTGCTCTCTAACATCATCATAGTGTCCGAGTACCATACGATCTTGAATGTACTTAAAAATAAAGCATGTAAGCAAAACAAAGTAACTTTGACGTCTTACTTAGTCAAACCCACGGTATAAAAAGATTGCCCAATCTCGTAGGTCAGCTGAGTCCCAGTCTCCGACCAGGTTACCTCAGTGGGCACCAGCAGTGCCAGGGGTGGCTGTCTTGCTTTGGTTTCATTTGTGTTCATAACTTTCTCTGTCCTGCAGGTTCACTGTGGAGGGACTGAGCTGCGTTCCCATTTTTCACAGTCGGCAAGTCCGAGGAGAGGCGAAGGGACAGAGATGCAGCTGCAGGGAACAGCACTGCTTTGTCTCTTCTCCGGAGGAATGTAGGAGCAGGGAGTGCGGATGGCGCTTGAGACCCAAGAGGACGGGCAAAATGGGATGGTATTGCAAACCTGCTTGGTGGAAGTCAGAACTTCCCGGTACAACGTGGGAGATGGGCGTGATGATAGCACTAGAGTATCTAACGCTTTTTACTCGTTGGATGGTTAGTATCGTCAGACAGCAAAATACCAAGATTGTTTAAATTTTCTGCTGCCTTTTGGGAAAATGTCTGTCTGCTCCGAGAACTCTTTGGGTTCACAGAGCCCGCTGACAAGCCCAGCACACAGATATTCCCACTGATCTCTGTATGCTCAGGTTGAACAGCTTTGAGCTTCTGGCTATAGCCATCCCGATAGCGTTACAGTACAGTGACGGTTTAACACATGATGCCCTTTACAAATCTAGATCTATTATAATACACAGTAAATTCAAGGGGCTGGGAAAAAATGCAGCGAGGCAGCATTCTGCATTGCTGTTAAACAAAGGTGTGTGGGTGTTATTGGATGTAGGAGAGCATACTTTTGAGACACCATCCCCATTTGAGTGTTGAACTTAAAATTGGGTGGCCTTTTTTAACTCCACATCTGGGTGCTGGATGTTGCCTTTTGTTTTGTTAGTATGGCTCTTCCTTGACGCAAAAGTTAGCATACCAACTCCAGATCTCCTACCATCGCGTGAGGTTCTGATTGTTCAACTCTCAGGCTACCATATAACTTTTGAAACTGAAATGCCTTGAAATAATGAACTTTTATGCAAGAACAACGTTTGCAGCCTCAGGCTTGTAGCTGTGAATGGTTACGTTTGGGATGCCGATTTTGCAGTGAGCTTTCTACTTGCTTCTGAAGGAAAGAGATAAATGCTGTTTGTGAGGGACGGAGCTTGGGGCTTCTCAAGCAAGAGCCAGCGTTAGCAGGTAGGTATAAAACATCACCTCATCAGCCATACCACTAGTCCCAGCAAAGCCCAGTACGAGCTGATTTGTCCTTGGTCACACTCAACCACAAGACAGCTGGCAACCAAACTACTTTTGGCCAGGCTCAGTACAGTGGAAGGTGGAGAAGTGGGGATTTAGCTCTTAAGACTCTTCCAAGATTTTATCTTGGTGAGGTAAACAACTGCATTTTATTAGTTGTCATGTACATCACTGATAGTAATAAATTCTATTAATGAAGTAAGACTTTCACCTGGTCTGGATTTGTCTTCAGATTTCGCTGTGTGAGGGAACCTTGAAATAAATGATTGCCACTCTGGCAAGCGCCTGGTTTAAAACAAAAGAGAAACCAATGAATGGAATAGTCAAACTTCTGACCCTTTTTAGGAGGGAGGGAAGCAGTAAATAATGTTGCCTTAGAGCAATTTCTCCCCTGTCATCCCTTTTCCCCTTGCAGTTTGCTGTCAGTAATCACTGTGACCCAGTCTCTGCACATCGAAGAATCCTTCAGACGGAGTCGGTGGGGCCGCTCATGTGAGTAATTTGCAATGCACCCAGACAGGGCCATCAGGCCCCGTGCTATTAGACTCATTTCAGCTATGCATTCTCTAGGCAAGGACTTCTATTTCTTGTCAGTAAAATGCTGGGTGCAATTCTGGTGCTATGCTGGTTGGTTTTTTTTTTTCCCTTTCTACAACTCCTTCTCATTTTCCCTCTGCCACCCTTCTCTTCCCGCACACACAGAGCGCTCCGAGCACCAGAGTAGCAGCACCTCTGATGAGCGATGCTAACGTGCCCTGTTCCTCCGAGGGACTCCTTTGGATGATTTAGCAATGTCGCTCTGGCTCTCGACGTTCCTTTCAAGTCAAGAGCCTCATCGCTGATAGCAGGTTGGGAAAGGGAGAGCCCAGATGCAAAGGCAGGAAAAAAGTTCCATCCGTGGCTGGCAGCAACAGGAGAGTCTGGTTGTGCCGGTGAGTCAGCCCAACCGCTCGCTCCGCTTTGCTTATTCCAGCCACATCCAGGCGTGTGCAGGCAGGGAAAATTCCTGGCTTTGATTGTGTGTGAGGAAAGGACCTGCTTATGCTGCCACAATAAACTCTTTGCTCAGAATAAAATCTCATGAAGCATAATTACCAAAATCCTGGGACAAAATACTTCTGCTTAATCCCTGACACATCTTGCTCTTTTCACTGGGAGAAAAGTAGTCATTCACGGTTAGGGGCTTTTTCCCCCCCCCAATTTAATTACCAGTGTTGATGTTTCTGTAATGGGAATAATGGCAGAGAACAGAAGGTCTTCTGTCTGCGCCGCTACCTATGCACTTGCATAGAAATAGCACTTCTGTTTCATGGGTCGGAATAATGGCTGGAGAGAGGTACCAGCAGTGCAGTAGCTCTTTTCCTTTGAACCAGATGTAATAGGCCTGCAGTACGAAAAATACCACTTACGCCTTGCTTTTAGGCTGAAACTCCCTCTCTGCAGAGGTCTAGCCCAGGGCAGAGGCCCCACTTAAATCCTGCTGAGCCCTCAGAAAGGGCTTCCAGGGTCCCCTACCATAGGTACAGCGATCCAGGGGGTTTTGCATTCTGTTCATGGGTAAAGGCACGTAAATAATACCTTTATGACTCAGGTATGTCTTGAAATATGCAACCTGATGGCAGACAATTCTGCTTTATTGTGCAGATACTTGTTCTGAGCCACATGGCTGGTAAGTCATGAAATATTAATGGCCATGCAAATCTTCTCTTCTGTATCACAAGCGTTTCTGTGTTCCTGACCCCTGACTTCCTTTAATCATCTCCTGGGTGTGTGGTCTGTTACTATTCTGAGATATCTTGTGAACAGGGGCAAAGTAATTACTTGATCCCTGCCTGCTGCAAGAATCTTTTTGAAAAGAAAATGGATAACTTCAGAGACGCTTCCTCCTTGCATTAAAATCAGCCCCACCTGCTTGCTTCACACAATTTCTCTTTTGGTGGCACGGATGCAGCCCTACAGTGTTTGGTGTTATTTTCATGACTATAAAAACAGCTTTCTTGGATCTCCTAAATCATCACCTGCTCCTCCACAGATTAAATACAATTTCTGGTCAGATGTTTTCTCCCCTCCTCTCCCTCTCCTACTGATTTTGCTTAAGGCATCCTCATAAATAAGCTACAACTCCAACGACCAGACATTTTATTGTGATTTGTTACAGGAAGGCCCAAAGATCTTTCAAGCAGCAGCTGTAGCGCTTGTTGGTTTTAGGGTTATCTTCGCCGTCTCCCTAATAATTGGAGGCTGAATTAATGCCTGAAACATGAAGTTTTTTAAGAACTGGGGCAAGTATTTTTGGCAGAAATCTCCTTTCCTTTCTCTACCTATTCTCTAACATCCCGAATGCTAAAAGTAATGATGTTACCGTTATGGGGAAATATGGAAATGCTTCCGAGCTCCCTGCCGAACATAGGAGAGGTCAGTGGTTTGGTGCCATGCGGGTCTGACAGCCAAAGGAGAGGCGGGTG
>NW_009636489.1:362053-364318 GCF_000690535.1 Cariama cristata | reverse complement strand
GCCATACGGCTGTGGAGAGAGAACTAACCGTGGGAGAGCATTTGCCATACGGGAGCTGTTGTAGCGAGCCAGCAGGATGAAAGTAGGGGCGCGAGTTGGTATTTTTATAAGGGAGCTTGTAGGGACTGCCAAGAGCGGAGTGTAACGCAAGGGCAATAATGACCACACAGGTTAATACGAGGTTAGTAAACATTGACCTACAAGTGATTTCTGGTTTCTGGAGCAATTTTACCCAAGTGCAGGAGTCGGCAATGCAGCACCAAAACCAGTGTTTTTAAAATGGAGGTTTCATGTAGATAAGGAGGTGGGGGAGACTAGCTAAGGTCAAAAGATTCCTTATCAGAACAGAGAAAAAGGAACTGGGATACCTCAGGCGTTTGTAATATCCCACTTTGTAATACCTGGGATGAAACAGAAGCAGCTTTCCGGGGCTCTGTCCTTAGTCCTTAGTTAGTCTGTGCCATTTCTGAGGATCAAGTGCCAGCCTAGGAGGAATCCACACCCTGAGTTTTAAAGGTGCAAAGATATCTACCTCACCTTGATTTCAGTCAGCAGTTAGGTGCCTACACGTCTTGAAGGGCATAGGTGTCTGCCAGCCACCACTTTTCAGACCCCTGGTGTCATTTATATTCTTCCAGCCCTTGCCTCTTGCCTCTGCTTTCCAGCTACCCAAACTTGTTCTTCATTATTTTTCTTTCTTTCACACTTTTCCTGGAGTCGTTTTTTTTTTTTTTGTCCTGAACCTCGATGACTTCTGGGTCCTGTGAGAAAGGCAGACCCACAGCTTGGCTCACACAAATGTCGGTCGTGAAGCAACGTTATTCAGTGACTTAAAACCTGGCAGCCTCCGACCCAGGGACCACCCGTGACTTGACTGTGCCGTGTGCGGGGGGCCGGAGCCCCTCGCCCTGTGCGGTGGAAAGCTGACGTGGCACCAACCAGTCCATGCTGTGGGACCCACAGGGAAAGCAGACGGAGCAGAGAAGCCGGAGCATCCCTCCCGGCCCTCCCGCAACACCGCGCTGTCTCGCCACGGGATGACTTGTACGTGTCTGAACGGTGGTAATGAGCCCAGGTGCAGGTGCGGCCATCCCTTAGCTTGCAAAGGTGATGATTGCGAACTCTGGTTTTGGAAAGAGATGAGCGCTGATCAGCTGAAAGGAGCAGTGAGTAATCCTCATCTGCGTGGCTTTGTAACTTAAGGTGTGAGTCACTCGAATGAGCAATCCCAAAAGCGCTGACCTGCCCATCTCAGGCTTCTTCACTTCAATTTAACTTGCAGCCTTGGTGTGCCTCAGGGCCAGCTTTTGGGCAGAGGAGACCCTGGAACAGTGGTTTTAATGCAAACCTTACTAATGAAAGAAATGCTTTTGTAGCATGTATGCATGCCCAAACACTCAGTGTAAGTAATTGGGAAGCTTTCCATGGTTTTTCTGCATTTGGCATTTCTCTCTAAAGCTACAGAATTGTTTTTTATTTGAATAACCCCTTTCTTACCCCTCACCATCAGGATTTCAGTTGCAGGTCACTCTCTCTCATCTTGCACACACAAACCTGGCCAGCTAGAGCTGGTTGGGCTGGTGGGCAGCGACCGGGCAGAGGAGCCCGTGGGCTTCTCTCCGGGGAAGTCCGTGTCCCTGCGCTCCTGGGGACAGCACCGGGACACGGCCCCCTCTGTCCTCCCTGCTCTCCACCGTGCCCACACCGCAGGGCAGGACAGTGCCCATCCCACCACTCCAAAGGCCGCTGTGCCACCTCCCGCTGCCCTCAGTGCCATGTCCTCGATGTCCTTGCTTGGCTTTAAGCTCCACCTGTGGTACTGGCATGTCGGGGATTATGAAAGCTGTTTGCCTCTGGTTGAATGCAAGGCATGGGCTGGCTTGGCTGCCTACAGAAAACTGCACCACTGGATGTTTTCAGCAGCTTCCCCTGGGGGCATGGCACTATTTAAAGTGAAAGCATTTTGATTCGGAAAAGGCGAGGATGAAGGTGAAGGCTAATAATGGAAGTTTATAAATGCAGCTGACATTCTAGCACTCTGTGTCTTTCATGTCATCCTTCATTTACTCTCCTGGCATGCTCTCCTTCTCTGTTAATGCTCTGTTGTTTTTCCCCCCAAGAGCACAGCGCTGCTGAGAGTAACTGGGGCAGCTGAGTGTGATCCGTTTACACGCCCGCGAGTATGGTGTGGGCTGTCTCCTGGCAGAGAAGGACCTGGGGGTGCTGGTAAACGGCTGGCTGAACGTGGGGCAGAACAGTGCCCAG
>NW_009636489.1:352976-362011 GCF_000690535.1 Cariama cristata | reverse complement strand
CCAGCAGGACCAGGGCAGTGATCGTCCCCCTGTACTGGGCACTGGTGAGGCCGCACCTCAAGTCCTGTGTTCAGTTCTGGGCCCCTCACCACCAGACAGACCTTGAGGTGCTGGAGCGAGTCCAGAGAAGGGCAACGAAGGTGGTGAAGGGTCTGGAGCACAAGTCTGATGGGGAGCGGCTGAGGGAGCTGGGGGTGTTTGGTCTGGAGAAGAGGAGGCTGAGGGGAGACCTGATCGCTCTCTACAACGACCTGAAAGGAAGGGGTCTCTTCTCCCAAGTAACCAGTGATAGGACCAGAGGAAATGACCTCAAGTTGTGCCAGGGGAGGTTTAGGTTGGATATTGGGAAGAATTTCTTCACCCAAAGGGTTGTCAAGCGTTGGAACGGGCAGCCCAGGGAAGTGGTGGAGTCGCCATCCCTGGAGGTATTTAAAAGCTGTGTAGATGTGGTGCTTAGGGACATGGTTTAGTGGTGGACTTGGCCGTGCTAGGTTAGACTGGTTGGACTCGATGATCTTAATGGTCTTTTCCAACCAAAATGATTCTATGATTCTATGTTATTTTAACCCTGCAAGTGAAATGATCCATGAAACCTCCACAGTGAACTGTGCCAATGGACAGACTTTCATAATCTTTGAATTATACTGCAAATAATTTCAGGTGTTAAGAACTTTGAGCTTTTATTGCTCATAGTATTAAAGGCCCTTTCCAACCGAAACGATTCTATGATTCTACAGCTATTAAAAATACCCTCTTATTAAGAGCTTTTAATAGAGACCCATCCACATAACTCTCCTATGTGGGTGGGTGTTGTTGGCACCATCAGCGGGACGCCTGACTCCAGACCTGGTCTGGGCTTCTCAGCGAGGCTCCCTCCCTCATCAGCTGCAGGACATGGGCAGCTCTAAGGGCAGTTCATCCTCGATTGGGAGAAAAGTCTAACACAAACAGGGGGATATGTTCTCCTTCTCTGTCACCTGCCCGGACTCCCCATGTGGTTGGCTTGGCTGGACGCGAGCCCTTCAGACGGCAAAACCTACGTGAGGTGAACGTGACTCACGCTGAACCTCTCTCGAAGCCCATGGCAGGCGAGATAGACAACGAGATCCTAGTCCTGTACCACAGCCTTGAAACAGGACTATCCCTCCCGTCTCCAAAGCTTCTCCGTCCCTCCTGCCTCTGCTTTGCAGAGCGGCCGTCCCCCCGGGAGGTGTACGACGATGTGCACACAAAGCTAGCAGGTTTCTGCTGCAGCCTCACGTATTTGTAAAGCTGACCTTCCCCGACGCGGCTCACTCATTGCCCTTCAGGTCCCTGGGGGTTCCCTACCTTGCGAGAACAGGGGGATCTCCTCTGCCCCAAAATCCTCATCAAAAAGCACTTGCTCAGAGGTAGTGGGAGGCAAAACAGTGCGAGTTCTGCAGCTGAGCTCGTATTAGAAGAACTATTTCAAGCAGTCTGTACATTCCTTCTACTTATAATTTATTATTAACAGTCTGAGAGGGAGAAAAATAATTCATTAAACAATCAGCAAGGCATTCATAAGACATTATTGAGATCAAGTCTCAGGGAAACACATGAGGCTTCACAAATATATTAAGTTTTATCTACACAGTTAAGTCATTTTACATAGGAAAGTGAAACTTAATCCAACTGCTCCGTCTCTGTAGCAGCTGCTCAAGGGGAAACGAATTCAGATCCACCATAATCTGAGTAATAGCTTCAACACCAGCTCCCTCTGATCAGAGGGAAAGGAGCAGTTTCATCTCATAGATTCTGCAGCCTGCCCCATGCTTATCTGTTCCGTGGTGGCCAGATACCAGAGCAGAGCAGTTCGAGGAGTCCCCTTCCAGGGGCTGGAAAGCAAAACGCCTCGCTGTGAGACTCTTCTACCTTCCTCCTTGCTGCAGGCATTTTGCAGGCAATTTTTTTCCCAGGTGGGAGTTGCCCATATGAGGTAGTGGTTATCCTGTGAAGACTTATGCATTAGGACAAGAGGAAACGGTCTCAAGTTGCACCAGGGGAGGTTCAGGTTGGATATTAGGAAGAATTTCTTCAGTGTAAGAGTCATTAAGCATTGGAACGGGCTCCCCAGGGAGGTGGTGGGCTCACCATCCCTGGAGGTGTTCAAAAAACGTTTAGATGTGGCCCTTCAAGACATGGTTTAGTGGGTTTAGCAGGCATGGTGGTGTTGGGTAGAAGGTTGGACTTGATGATCTTTGAGGTCTCTTCCAACCATAACGATTCTATGATTCCTGTCTTCTTCATGCAATGGGAGGGAAGGGGCTGGGGGGTGGCTGGGCAATGGCAGCCCCTGCTCCAGGAGGCTCTGACGTGTCTCTGCCTCCCGCTTCCCTTCCCCGGGCACCAGCCGAGTGGAGAAGCTGCAGCCTAATGGGACAGGCCATGGCGTGGGCACCCCCCGGAAAAAAAGTCTACGAAAGCCAGGCAAACAGCGTTGGGACCCTTGCTGGGAGAAGGCAGTAGGAGCACTGAGGAACCTTACTGCCACCACAAGCAGATCGCAGGCGAACCGCAGTCTGCGGCACGAAGAGCTGCAGGTCTGAAATAGTCATTGTCGTTGCTGGTTTAGACTTACCTCATCTCTCACAAATGCCGGCTTATTTGTATTTGACTCGCCCTTCTAATTGATTCACATCCAGACCTACCTAATCCATGGCTTTGAGAGCATACACAAGGGCTGTCCACGCTTCTCTCCTGTCCTTCACCGTGTCCGTTTCCTTGCACTCCCCGGGCTTCCCATCCCGATTTATTTCCCTTGCCCCCTCCTGCTGCTGTTTTGCACTGTGCTGCGTCGCAAGCGCTGGTTTGTCTTCTGCCTTGCTCCAGCGTGCCTCCTGCCCGCAGCTATGGCTTTTCTCTCCAACAGGTAGCTCGGTTGCTCTTAAACAAGCTGAAAAATTATCAGACTATTTTTGGAGCGATGCAATGTGTTCCACAGAAAGAAAATCTTATGCTTTCTGCTGGAGTGGTGTTGAGGAGTAAATTCGTCTTGATGTGAACTGAATGTAGTTTTTGAGCAGGTGATTGGCACAAAGTACACAGACAGTGACTTTCTGCAAGGATAATCTGAACTAAGGGGTGAGGCAAGTTGAACCCTTTTTTAAAATTTTTTTTGTTTTTTTTAAGCTACCTTGGCTGAGTTGCTGCCTTTGAAGAAGGGCGGTGAGGTCCCGGGCAGGTGTGGTACACAGCTATACAGGGATGTAGGCAGAGCTGTGAAGCACGTCAAGAGTGACCAAAGACCTTCATGACTTTTTGTTAGATATACCACAGAAGGACAACGTAATGACTGGAGTTACATGGATTAAGGTCAGGGTATGAACTTGTAACTGAGGCAGAAGGCTGTAAAATAAAGCACCAGCTTTGTCCAGTTCTTCGCATGACTAATAAAGCATCACATGATAATGCTGGTCATCACTGCCAAACACAAATTGAAGCATGGGTCCCATTCCTACCCTGCAGTGTTTATCGAGCTGGTCCCCTCCAAACTGGACCCACTTCTGCCGAACCAGCCGACACGACTTGGCGATTAGCCAAAAGCCATGCAGAGGAGGAAAGAAAGAGTATCAGCTGAAATGAGTCCTCATCCCTTCTGTGGGCAACATGCAATGGGTTTTGTCTGAACTGTGTTCGAAACGTGGTGCACCGGTCTCAACCCAGAGGACAGGAACAGCACGGCTACCTAACAGAGGTGCAGGTACAGCTCTAGCGCTACCTTCACATCATGCTACTTGTTGCTGAAAGTGTTACTAAGTAAGATTTTTTTAAAGTATATAATAAAAGCATTCAGTATCTGAGGCAAGTGTGGCAAGGGGAGAAGAAGGGAAATCATGATGAAATCTGGCAGTACAACAGGGCGGTTTGGAAGACAAATCCTCTAGAAGAAAGAAAGTCAGGAAAGCTGTATTGTAAATGAAGAAATGAAGATCTGTGGGCTCACCAGAAAGGCTTCAAGTGATCCGATCTGAATGTAAGGCAGAGGGTTTTGCAGCAATAAGCAGCAAGGCAAGGAGGAAAATGCAACTTAATAAAGTGGCAAAGTCTAGTACCTGATTTAAGCCCGTCTTCTGTCTGTCTCGGAAAAGAGAAATCCATTCTGAGCAAAGCTAAGGTATGTCTCAGCTCTGAGGAGAGAATGGATGCAGGCGATCTCTCCCCTCCCACCTCCCCAAGATCAGAAATGATCTGCCTGACTTCTAGTGCAGCCAGAAAGTGGCAGATGAGGGAAAAGCCCTCCCTTTGCTGAAAACTTCAGTGACTTCACGTCAGCCAGTAAAAAATCTGATTCCAGCTTTAGATTTCAAGGAAATAACCAAATCTGGTAGGTGGTACTGGGAGGAAATGTGGGGGGAAATAGGCTGGTTGGGTTTTGCTTGTTTTTAAAATCGCTGTAAAATATTCATCATGTACATGCTTCATAACCCCATAGTAAATAGCCATATTTTTCCCATTTCACAAAGTTAAATGCCCACATGCCCACTTGCACACAGAAAAATTGATCCAGGTGCAGCCAGAGGAGTTTAGAAAGGTCATTTTCAAGGCTGGGGAGAGATTGAGGGTGTTGCTGTTCATCGAAGAAGGGACATTTAACATCTTTCCGACAATAAACAATACAAATAACATTAGTTCCACTGCCATCCCTCTGGCCTAAAAGTGCTGTTAAGACAGTTCTTGTACTTAGTATAAATATTACCCACTGCAGTGTCCTCTGTTGTCCTGGCTGGGTTGTGCAACGTTCGGTGGTGCAAAATCCCCCCACACACCCCCCCTGAGAGCTGGGGCTCACACCACCACTGTAAATCTTGCCTTTTTTTTGCACTCGAGGCTTCTCGCCCCGGAGCAGCGGCCGTGACTGCGGGCAGGCGGACCCACCGTCTCCTTCCCCTTCCCTGCCTCTGCCTCTGTGTTTGGGCAAACTCCGATTACCTCCTGTCTCTGGGTATATTTCCTTCCCTGTAAAATCAACAAACATCCCCACCTTCCCCAACCCCGTTCCCCTTCTCTGAATGCGTAAAGACCTGGGAACTCGGCACTGCTGGTGGGATTTCTAAACCCAGCCCAGGCTCAAGTGCCACATTTAGGCTAAACAGCTGCTGTGTACTGTCAGGTCTACACGCTGCGATGATTTGTACAGCCCATTGCTGAACCAGCTAGAGCCATTTGTTTGAAAAATAAGGAGACAGATAAATTCAGCTCTTCCCCTTCTCCTAGCAAGCTGATATCATGTGCCTCTCTTAAAAAATGGCTTGCTCCAGAATGCATTAGAGCTAAATTATCATTTACGTTTGTCACAGGGATTGCTAATGTGTAATGAGATTTTAGAGTTAATGTTTTGTACAAAGCAGTTAGCGGAGCTGGGATGAAATTGGTTCAGGATTCTGATGTGGTGTTTTAATTAAAGATATTTTCCAATCAGGGCCAAGCAAACGACTTGTCAGAAGATTTTGTACCCATCAGCCAATATACCAATGCAATGCTGGTCTCGCTTTCTGCTTTTCAGTTTTCTTCAGGGAATCAGAGGAGAGAGCCTCTCCGAATCTCACACAGAAGAGCCTTTCTTAGCTGCAGCCCTTATAGGAGAAGAAATATGTCTTTGATGCTCTGAAACTTTCACCTGGATGTCGATGGTCTGGTTCATTGCAGCGCGACGCTGGCCTTACGCTGCAGTGATTTTGTCGAAGTTGTAACTGCAGACTGGTGCAATAGGTGCACACAGGCTGAAAGCCCTGGGAAGGTCCTGAGCTCTTGGCTGGCGTAGGAGGGTCCTGAGCCCTGACTACAGCTCCTCTTCCCTCTCCTGCTCTGCCGTTGGGCACAGCAGCCAGGGAGGAGGCAGGAAAATGGGTGATGTAGATCCAAAAAAACGGAGAGGAAGGATATCCAAAAACTGTGCCTGGTAAAACCAGCACGATGATGACCGAGTTGTCTCCGGCTTAAACAAACAGGCTTCAGATGTATGATTCAATGCAAACGTCGAATGCATGTTAATAGGCATAGCTTTTATTAATTGCTGGACAATAACGGTCATTATTACCAAACTAACACATTGTTTTCTTAGCTATCTCTAGTCCATGCAGGGAACTTCAAACACTATCAGGTCTCAAGCTGGATTTTCTGCCCAAAACAAAATCACAAAGCTATAAGCAAGCATGAAGTGCAGCGCACGGGGCTGGTTTCAGGCACGGGCAATTAAAACCTGTGCCAGAAAAAGAGCCGCCATCCTCGTCGTTTGCTTTGCCCGTGCTACAGCCCTGAGCAGCTGAGCTGGGTAGAGCTGTTGAGGGAGGGCAGGGGGGGATGCGGGGAAGGGGCTCCTGCTGGGAAGGGACAAGGGGGAGGAGCTGCCCTTCCCAGTGCTCCTCACACTCAACATTCTTCATCCTTCCCCTCCTGCCGCTCCAGCCATCATAGCTGTGACCAAGGCCCCCCTTTGCCCCCCACTCCCTAGGTTTTGCCCCACTTGTTTTACCTCCCCAGTCAAGGAAGGGCACTGCCTCCCCCCCAAGCCTCAGGCGGTCCCGCTGGGGCTGAGTCGGCTCCACGGATGGAAAACAGCGGTGATGGAGACCCACCTGGCGTGGGTGTGCAGCTCTGACACAGCAGCATCGTTAACTCGGGTAATAAGACTGAGAAGTGGCAAACCACCCTGGATTTGTATAGCTCCATGTCTGGGTTTCGCAGTGTTTCTGACATAAACCCCTCCAGAGCTGCAGGGTTGTGAACCTTTCAGTAGTACGCATTGCATCCTGCCTGCTACGATAATCAAAACAAATTCTGCTTTAAATGCTCATGACTTCAAATATGTTTGGTTGGCTTGTTTGTTTGTTTTTTGAAGAAGAACAAGGAGAAAGCTTTCATTGTATAGGCAGCTTTGATGTTTTAATGTATGTGTATGAGTTTTTTCTTGTATTTTTCTTTTGCAGGTTTCCCATCTATATCCACAACTGTTTGGGAACAGATGAGCAGTAAATAGGGATTTTAATCCCCAAAGTAAATCATAACATAATCTGTTCATTTGGTGAAGTCTCTAGCTCAGTATGGAAATTCACCTGAGCTGTGTAAAAGGATGCTACCGACTACAATAGAGAGGTGAAGGTGAATTTTGCAGAAATAAATCTCACATTTATACCTCTATGTGGTGGATACATGAATATGCGGGATATTGCAACATTTTCTTTGCATAAACCTTGTCTGAGATCACAGGGTCTTAGGAAATTACGAAGACAGAAGGAGACCAAGCTGCCTATTCAGGTCAGCCCCTCAGTGAAATAGCATTCTATTCCATAAAACATAATACACACCGCAACGGCATTGTACCGCTCTCGTCCAGCTGCGTGGGTGCTTCATCCGCAAGAGCACTGACACGCCACTTAATGAGTGGTGTTGACCTTTTCAGAGACGGCCAGGCACAAACATGCATGGGGCATCTTTTGCTGCCAACCCCAAACGTTCCAAAATCATGAGTCAGCTCTCCCCAACTCATAAATTATAAGACTAGCTGAAAAAAATGTGGATGAAAATGCCAAACAAATATGTCGGTGTTCCTCTCTGCCATGCATTTTATTGAGTCTATAGTTTTGATCCCTCAGAGGTCACTCAGGTTAAATTTTAAGTCTTTTGTTCTCTATAAGTGATAGAAAATTCTACTGACGTTCCCATCTGTTCAATTACAGGACTCAGTTACAGAAACCGGGGAATTACAGTGAACGCGAAGAGAAGCACCTTCATGGTACTTCTGACGCACATCTCTGCCAACATATGCCGAACGGTATGAATTAAATTCTGCATGAGGGATTGCCAGGCAAAAAGCGTTAGGAGACAGAGGAGAGCTGGATTCATGTCCACAGGGGTGATGCTCAGGCTTCTGAGCTTCCTGCTCGCTGCTGCCAGGAGCAAACCAGTTGAGAGGTTTGAGTCCCTGTGGTCAGAGATCCCCCATCCGTGGGGACCGTGGAGTAGAGAGGAAGAGGAGGCCTGGGTTGGTGGAGAGCCAGGACAGCGAGCCGTGGAGGGATTCCCCGTCCTTGGTGTGATTAGCACCTGGGAGGAAAGAATCATAGAATCATTATGGTTGGATGAGACCTCAAAGATCATCAAGTCCCACCGTAAATATCCTTTGCAGGAATGGAACACTCCAACGGAGAGGCCGAGGGAGTATTTATGGGACCCTTTTGGTAACGCAGGTGATGCCTGCCAGGCGCCCACACCTCCCTCGCTCTGGAGGGTGAAGAGGCTGGGTTTTAGCGCACGGCAATGGCACCATCAGGTACGCTGTGGTGCTGAGCGATGGAGCAAGGACTTAGGCATGTCTCTCTGTGATGCAAGCACGACTTTCACCATGGCTTTAGGCACAAGCATTGCCAAAACGGATTAAAGTCTTCTGCAGCAGTCCCAGCACTCGAGTGATCAGGTTTGGTGCTGGTGAGAGGAATGCATTCATACCAACATAGGGTTTTTTTTTGCTTTTACACTCACATTTTCATCCAGCCTCTGTTACTGAAAGGTCAGTTCTCCTCCTCGTCCTCCTCCTCTGCCATCTGCTCCTGAGAGACCCGTCCCTGCCAACATGCCCTTGACACCGCTGGCAGCCCCAGTGCAAGCGAGGCAGCGGTGGCAGCAGAAAGGTGAATTAAAGCAGCTGGTCCCAGTGGGGGTACCCGTGCTTGAGGACCAGGCCCTGACCATGGCCCCCTCCCCACCATCCCCAGTCGTGTCCCAGTGCTTCCTGCAGTGTCGGAGGAGGAAAAGTTGCGAGGGATGTAGCGGGGAGAGCTGTGTGCAGGGATCGTGCTCCCCGGGACACGAGGATGCCCTCCGGGCACGTATGTGCACATGGATCTTGAGCTGTGACTCCTGAGGAGGGGTTTCAGAGAGCTGCTGGAGCTGAGGATTTTAGGCACTTGTTAGGCCTGAAATATGGACTGAATTTTCAGTGAGAACCGGCTGGGTACTCAACACTGCTTGAAATTAGGCCATTCCTTAAGGTGTGGGGTAGCCAGTACCATCCACGC
>NW_009636489.1:351416-352956 GCF_000690535.1 Cariama cristata | reverse complement strand
TGCTGAACCCATTCAGGTAAGGAGGTTCAACCATGTGCCGCCTTCTCAGCTCCCATATCTCATGATGCGACTGCTCCCAAGGGCTCAAGTCCACATTGGACCTCTGCTTCAAAGTCTTCATTTGCTATTCAATTCCATAAGGTGATTATTTCCCTCCTCTGCGCTGGCTCTTTTGTTCCAGAAAGCTTTGGTAGCTTCGCTTTGAGATGTGTTTCTTTCGGCCCCAGAGTCAGGGCTTTTGGACCCTCCAGGTGTCTGGCCTTGACTCCGGCTACGTGTTGGGGTGCCAGAGCTGTTCCGGAGGCTGCAGCTCCTCAGAGCCGCATCGCTTTAGCACATTCGGCTGTGCCCTTCGGCGGCCTTCACTTCATGCCTTGGCACCAGAATTTTGATACTTAAAGCGGTGTTTCCTGGGAGCACCGCTTTGATTCTTCTCTCACTGGTACAAAAGTTCTTATTCTATAAAGCAGCATGTTTTCCAAGCCTCTGTAGCAGGAGTCATCTTGCTCCAGCCACACATCCATGGGCAGAAGATGCCGGTGGGATGCCCTGGTTGCAGCAGCTGCTCATACCAGTGTGTCTGTTTAGCAAGTACAGATGGAAAATGCTGTTGGTTTCCCTTCACTGATCACTGTCCAAAGCATCTGAGGCTCCAACCAAGAGCCAGAATGGAGCAAAGTTGCCGTTCCCACAGCTTTGGTACTTCCCATCACATCTCAATTTCCTCAGAAGGTACCACGCCGTACTTGGGGCTGGGCGTTGTGGCCCCTCAGGACAGACCTGCTCCGGCACAGGGGCGGCTGCAGAGACCTGCAGGGAGAAGTTCGGCTCAGGTGTAGGGACACACAGGTTTCTCCAAGCCTAAGGGCCTATTCATCCTTTAACTATGCCTTTTTTTTTTTTTTAATTTTCTTTCTTCCCCTGGTTCTGGTGCAGGTGGCTGGAGCACTCCATGCAGTTCTTCTGTTTCAGGCAGATAAAGACATCTGTAACTGTCAATATCTACCAGCCCTGTCCCTCTGCCATTTTTCTTCTGTTGTTTTACACAGACTTTTACAAGTAGCTCCCTCTCAAATTTCCGGTAAAATGAATAACGTCAGCCGAGCCCGTAAATCTGTTTCCCTCTGAAGGGGGAGGAAGACATCATAGGCATGGGAATGCCGCCGGAGAGGCTGAGGACACAATCCCAATTAGGCTGAACAATTACAGCAACGTCCTCCTGTTCCTCCTCTCCTCCCCCAGCAAGGCACTCCTCCGCTGCCCACGCAGCCTTCCCCAAGAGGGGTTCCTTCGATGCTCCGCTCTTTCCAAAAGCAGCGAGTCCATAATGGGGGGTGGCCCTCAGCCTGAGGGGCCCCATCGGTCCCCTGGTACCTCATGAGCTCAGGGTCTTGTTGCTTTATTTAGTTGCCTCCCCAGGTAAAGTCTTTTTTCCCCCCTTTTGTGCTTTTGCCCATGCCAAAGCATCATTTTCAGGAGCGATGTCAAGGTGCCGCCTGCTCCAGCGGCAGCTTCAGCCTTGCGCGGGGAAAGGGGCACG
>NW_009636489.1:347833-351281 GCF_000690535.1 Cariama cristata | reverse complement strand
CTGCTGCCGGCTTCTGCGTAGGAGCTGACAGCCTCTTCTTTAGGGACACCTGCCCTTGGACATTGCCCCTGAAACCTGGTCCGGCATCGGGCGCTGCCCCGACAGGTCGCCGTGACGGGAACGTCGCATGTTGTTGTTTAAACAGGCACCGCGACACAGCAGATGGTTTCTTCTTTCCAGGGCCCTCCGTTTACACCTGTGCCTAATTACGTGCTGAACAGAAGGACGTGCCTGAACAGCTAGACCACGCTTTCAGAAAGCTGCTTAAATTGCTATTTTGATCTCTGTCACTCCTCAGAAACCTTCTCTTTGTTTAAAGGCGGCTGAGCTTTCGCTAAGTAAATCCAGCAGGTGCCTCGCCATTCCTTGCTGCCTGTCGGTAACCGATTTTCTCTTCCCTGCCCGCCATGGGCTCGCTGCTGGGAACTTACCTTGCGGGATGCCGGGGAGGGCTGCACCAAAACCGCCCGGTCCCCCCTCTCCTCCTCCTCCACCCCGCTCTGCTCGCCCTGGCATGGGCTCTTGTGACAAGAGATGTGGGTTGTTGGTTTTTTTTTCTTTTTTCTTGTGTATAAAGCTCCTTCTTTTCAAAACCCATAAACTCGCGACTGCTCACGTGGCGTGGCCCAGCCTGGCTGTGCAGCCAGGAGTGGTTTATTATGAGAAATGGTCTGTCGGCTGGCGCAGGCTCGCAGCCACGTAAACATGTTGTCTGGAGCAGGGGTTGTTTATTATGATAAATGGTGTGTCGTCTGCCGCAGGCTTGCAGCAACGTAAACATGTTGTCTGGAGAAACAACAGAGATGCGAGGGGAGGCAGGGAGAGGTTAGCTGTGGGTGGGAGGGTGAAGATATGGGGAGTGGAGGTCAGAGGAAGCGTGGGTTTGAAAACAAGACCAGAACGTAATGCTGTTGCTCCGTGATTTTTTTTTTTAAGTAAAAAGGCAGATAAAACTGACAGGTTTTAACACGGGCAAGTGTCCAGAAACTCCTTCCAACGCTAGTATCTTATCTGTATCAGTTCTGCCACCCACCTCCCATCGCCGCTGCTCATCAGGGCATGGGCAGAGTGCTGCAGCAGCCCTGGGTCGCTTGTTTCTCAACCGTCAGATCACAAATAAAGGTTGCTAGTTTTTGAGACTTGGAGTAAATTGGAGAAAAATCAGTGGGTCCTCGTCTGGCCGCTGACCAAATCAAAGCATCACTTCAGTGTGGGAAGCCTCAGAGAGGGTTTTAAGTACTGAATATTTGTCACTGACTTTACAGGCTCCATTGCTCTTACCCCTAACCTTCCTCACTTGCTGATGCTGTGCATGCAGAGGCAGGGAGGGATGATAATGGACTTGCAGTTGTACTTGCTGTTCCCATAACAAACGGCAGGATCCTCACATAAATTGTTTGAACATGTAACACTGCTCTTATTTCTTAATGATAAGGGCTTAGGAGCTGCCCTTTTCCAAAACGAAAGAAATGAACCAAATGTTATCTCTTTGTTTTAAAAAATGATCCCTGCAACCACAGCAACAAAAAACCATTACGATGATCCTTAAAGGTCTTGCAAGCTTTTATGGGAGAGATTTTCCACTCACCAAGCCTGGCTTCACTCCCTTTCCCTATCCCTCTTCCCAGCCCACGTGGCTCCAGCTTTCGAGGGCAGCTCGAGCTCCCAGATGCCGCTGAGCTGAGCAAGCTGCCTGGGAGGACACGTCCGAGGTCGGATCAGGAGGGAGAAGGAGCTCCTTTGGATATTGTCTCTGAAACCAAGTGCTCTAGATCTTGCTCCAGTTCCAAGTGCATCCATCATCAATTATATATCTATACTCAGTGTTTACACAGGTTTCTTGTTTATCATGAAATATTTACTTCAAGGCTCTGCATCTGCTGTTAAGCCCAACAGTAGCATCTATTGCTTATGCTGAGGGAATAAAATTTCACCATGATCTTTTGGTGCTATGGCAGAGATCTGTTAGATGGCTGGTGCCGGGGTTGTGCCAAGCCACGGCAAGCTACCTGCCGACTCTTGCCTGGACCACTGAACACAGTAGGGGTACATTTAAACTTGAAAAGTTCTGAGTCTAAAGAAATAAACCCCTCCTTTATCATGCATTTATTAGATCCACGTTTCTGGAGGTAGTAGGGAGAATTTTAAAAAATCGGTTTCAGCAGCGTATGCACACACACATACAGGTTTGCACTGATGAGTCTGAGGCAAAAAAATATGATGCTGCGAAGTTGCTCTACTGCCATCCCAAGACAGAGCTCGAGCCCTTGGAGCTCGTTTCCTGATCTCTGGAACAGAAGGCCTGGAAACTTAACCCATTTGATTTCTGCATAGCCCTCCTAGCTTAAACATGCTTATGTAGGTTAATTCATGCACCCATTAACTTTCCCACTGTCGGCTGCTGTTAGCGTAGCTGCTCAACACCCTGCTGGGAGGGAGATGGATGGGCTCCTCCAGATGCCAGCTTGATGCTGCTTTTTTTAGTTCACCCCCAGGGGATGCAGATCCTAGATGGGTCTCCTGGAGTTGCGTGTGGCCCTGCAAAGCAGTCCGTAGACACTCTCCCTCACCTTAGATTTCCAATTTAACAACATCCCATACTATTCTTAAGTATATTAAGTGGAAGTAACATCTTTCCCAAAGTAGATAAGCGTAACCGCTTCCCAGGTGGGGAAAAAGAACCACTGAGTGATATGGGCTGAGCCAGCTGCAGAGGTGTGAATTGGCTCCCCAGGTATAAGAGCTGCCAGCCAGCCCCCTGCCCTCTCCCTGAGACCATGGCTGGAACCCGGAGCGAGCACAGGGAGGTGCTGGGAGTGGAGGGGGAGACAAGGAAAAATGGAAGAGGACAATGCATGGATGAGAAGAACAAGGCATGTTGAAGGCAAAGCTCTCATCTGTCTCCAGGGGCCTTGTGAACTACCCAAATGGCTGCTAATAAGAGCGATTTCCTTCAATGCATTCTGTATCAGGTATTTAGCGTGGCTGTGTCTTAGTGATGTGTTTCCATGTATGAGACTGCAAGGTGATGGTCAGCATCAGTATGCTGTGTGTAGCAGAAAGCAGGTGGATTTACTTTGCTCTTTGGGTGGCAAAAAGTGGGAGCGCTTTATATTGCCCAGGCTGAGTTAATGTATTTTTCACTGTTTTCCTTTGAATGTATCACAAAATCTAGGCAAGGAGGAGTGGTAGGAGGAGGGGGGAGAGAGAGAGAGACACGTCTAGAGCCAGTGCAGACGGGAAGCATGGTCGAGTGATGACGAGTGAAAGATGCCGATCAGGCTCAGGCCACACACGAAGGGCTGGCTGTCCTTCCCCACCCTCCCTAACTGTGGAGAAAGACAGACCTCGACCGAGCTGCAGCTGGAGGGGAGCACGCTCTTTTTCCACTCGCATCGTGTACAAGTACCATGAAACTGTGGGGCTGGTGCCACCTTCCAGAAGAAAT
>NW_009636489.1:346213-347574 GCF_000690535.1 Cariama cristata | reverse complement strand
AGCTGCGGGGGCAGCTTCCCCTCCCCTGCTGAAGGAACCAGCCTCTTTGGAGGTACAACCCACGGCTCTCGTGGGCTGAAAGTGCTTCCAGAACCTAAGCGACGTTTGCTGTGCGGAGATGTTGCTGCTTTGTGTGATTCATTTCCGAGCTCTTCTTGACAATTATCCGAACGGCTCTCGTGGGCTGAAAGTGCTTCCAAAATCTAAGCGACGTCTGCTGTGCGGAGATGTTGCTGCTTCGTGCGATTCGTTTCTGAGCTTTTCTTGACAATTATCCTAAGTTAAAAGAAATAGATGGCTGGCTGCAGCACAGGGCTGTTCGGTACAGCCAAGGGTGTTTGGGTGGTGGATGGGGGGAGGAAGGGAGAGGGGTGCTGTGCCCCGACTCAGAGCTCACCTGGGTCTGTAGTGGGGAGAGCAGCGCTGCCCATGGGTGCTGCTCGGGGTGTCCGCAGGGACCCAGCCCCTCTGCAGCCCAGGAGAGGACTTGTCCTGGCATGGGGACATCCACCCATACTGGCCAGAAGCAGGTGGCTTCTCAGTGTACTTGGTTTGGACCTAAACTCTTCAAAGCATCTGCAGCTGGGTGGAAGATCTGGTTGTGCTGGGCTGGCCCTGGGGTGGTGCTGGGCTGCTGTGCCCTTATTTTCATGCATGCCCAGCCTCGGCTGTGCCTTGGGGCCGGCTGGGTTTGGCAGGTGAGCGGGTTGGGGAGGAGGGAAGCCCAGTGGTTCTGCATGAATGGGCTTCTCTCGCCTGCACTGACTCATAGGGCTCCCTGCTGGATGTCTGGCGTGGAGCCTGCTGCCATTTAGGAGAAAAGTAGTCATCCTCACGTGTCCGCACCTCTCTGGTGTTTGCACAACCACCTCATCCCCAGGCCGGGGGAGGTGGAGGCTGGACAAATGTGCCTGGATGGAGCTGTGGCATCCCAAGCTCGGGGCTGTGCTCCTGGGGGAGCTGCTCTGTGCTGTCCTATTTAGACACTTTCCATTGCCTAATTGGAGTTGCCGGGGATTGCGTGTGTTGTCTAGCAGAGCATGAAGTGACGTGATGACAACTGTCACGTGTCTCTGGTCTTCCCTCTTCTCCCTGGAAGAAGTCCGGACAGAAGAGTACCCGGGTTTGTCGTCCCATAGAAAAGCACGTGCGGAGGTGGGTGCCCCCCTTGATGGCACCTGCTTAGAGGAGACACAACCAGAGCTGTGCCCTTTGCGAGGAGCTGGGAAGGGGGCAAACCTGAAGCAGCCCCTCTCTGCAGGCTGAGCTCGGGCTTGGAGGCAGCTCCGACCCCATCCCATTCCCTGTGCTTGGTAGCCAGGGAGCACGAACACGAGGGGCGCGTGGATGCCCAGCGTTAT
>NW_009636489.1:342599-346182 GCF_000690535.1 Cariama cristata | reverse complement strand
TGCCACCCCCTCGTTGGCCTCTATCACAGCTGCACCTCTCCGTCCCAGCCCCAGCTGCCACAGCTCAGCTTTACCCCAAAACACATTCTTGTGCTGGGTGCAGGGCCTCTGCGCTCTCTGATGGAGATTGGCTTTTAGCTGCCTCTGCCTGCATGGCATCTGCTTCCCTCTGCCTTTTTAATCCTCTGCATTTTCCATAACCTAAAATAAACCAGTAACAAATCTGGGATGCACTTCTCCAGCCAAGGGGACAGATCTGGGGCTGTGGTGTGCTGCACCTACCCTGAGTTCTGCGGCAGTCCTGCTTCCTTTTCCTTTTATCTTTTTTTTGTTGTTACGCAGAAGACTTGTGAGAAATGCGTTCTTATGTCAGTAACACTCGAAGGCAAAAAGAAAACCTGCCAAAAGGGAGCCTTAAAAGTCTGACATATTATCATTCAGAGGAGAGTTTTCAGTAGAATTATGATGGAATTTTTCCAATAAATAAATTCTACAGACTTTTAAGGGAGAGCTTTTAGATTAATGGAAATATTACTTAAATTAAAATTCATCCCATTAAGCCATCAATTCCATTGTCATTGCGGCATCATGTGTTTAATGTTAATGACATGCACAAATAAAAAGGAAGAAACCTATTTGTTTTATTGTGCCAAAAGCTGAGTATGGTCTGTTGTGGAAGGTTAGATAAAAGGCAGAGTGGGCACAAGGCAGGATCAACAGAGATATGGTCAAAATGCACTTGCAGAAGATATATTGTACAGTTCTGTGCATGGAAATGCTAAGAAACACGTCTGGGCTTGTCTGTTCAGTGGACTGATTTTCTTTTTTTGTCTCTTAATGACTTCAGAAGGAGGCTTTCTGCAGCTTACAGGCTCTGTCCCTTTGTTTTTGGAGCCTCACATAGAGGAGAGCGGATCCCAGACCCCAGCTGGGACAGGTCCCAGACTCACCCGTTTGCCAAGGAAACGGTGGGCAGCTTGGAGGGGAGCTGCCAAATCCAAACCATATCTTGAGCTCTCTGCGCTTTCAAGATGAGCTCTCACCAGACTAGGTTTCATGCCACCTGCACCAGGACCTTCTGTTTCCAGTCAGGCTGGACAACCTGAGGGACAGCCCTAGGGACCTTTGGGAGCCTCTGCTTCCCATCCTGGTGAGGGGACACGGGCGGAGGGACAGGTGAGTGAGCAAAGGGCAGAGAAGCCAGGTAGCTTTTCCCCTTTGATATGGTTTATGCTGGGCTGAGAGGGAGGAAGGCAGTAGAGAAGGTTTCTGTGGTTTTTTTGGTGTGTCCCTAGTAAGCTTTTGCTTGGGATGGATGTGAGCTTGGCTGATCTCCCACCATAGGGGTTTTTGTCTTGAACCACCCACCGTGGTGCAGGTGTGTGTCTTGGGGCTCTTCCCCATGTTGCTTTGGAGAGCCTGGGTGTCCTCCTGGCATACAGGTGCAGGTAGCACTGGGAATTTTCCCTGAATCCTTGCTGGAAAACGCATGGGCTACCAACTCAGCGGAGGAAGTCCAGCATTTAAAGCACTGCCTATAAACACAAGCCCCACAAAGTTCAAATCTGAGGGCTTTACATGAGCTTGAGAAGGGTCTAAATGTGCCTAACTGCAGTGAAGCTACTTAGTGACTCAGTTCAGGCTCCAATGCATAGACTGAAGCACGTTATTCAACAGAATAAGCCAGCACAGAGATGGAAAGGTGAGAGGGATCGTTGCCCATTGGTATCTTGATGCACCCATGTCAACACCCACGGTCAGGATAGCTCCAGTAACAGCGATCTAGGTGATGGCTACCTCCCACCTTTCAGAAGACAAACTAGCTGCTGTTATTGTGGGCATTTCGGGAAATGCTCCATCCACCCTGTGGAAAGGAGTGAGCAGGTTTATCTGGTTCTCAGGGCAATTTCTCCTTGCTGGATTTTGTCCTTTACTCAAGGTGAAAGGGTCTTAGGGCAGGAGGACAACTTCCTAGTGGAAGGCTACATGCACTGCAAGGCCAAGCCTTAGCCTCCCCCAAACCTGGGAAGGAGGTTTGATGTGGAGCTTGTTCCATTGTTCCTGACTTCTTGGTTTGTGCAGCAATGTGTCGGGAAAAGTATTGGATCAGATTTTGTGCCTCTATGGGATTTGGGGAATGTTTGTAGCAAATGGAGAAATGACTCAATTTGAAGCTTGTGGTGGCTTTAAGCCAACAGAAAACCCAAGGAGGTCACTAGCACATCCCTGGGTTTCTCATGCCCTCTTCTCAGGCTCTGCTATGCAAAATGAACAGTGCTTTTCTTGCTGAGACTAAGAATACCTTCCAGGCCAAGTTCCAAGGTCAAGCCATCCATTTGGCTTTCTCCATCTATGTGAATTAATTGTCTTCAGCACAAATTTGAAACAGTGCGAATGCATTATTGTTAGAGCATGTTTTGAGAACAGCTTCAGGAGCACCAAACATATCGTTACTTGTACAGAGGCAGGGTTCCCAGACGTTTCACTGCAATTGCTATTTAGGCTCAGTTACCACAGTGGTTTCCCAGTCTCTCTTTTGTTTCCAGGTTACTCCTTTGGCACAGAACAAGTATTTATTTTTCACCAGTAGCACAAGATGTATTTTACTTGGATTCTCTTGAGTGTTCCTTGCTTGTGGTCAATAAAAGAGAAGTTAGCAGCAAGCCTGACTGCTACGTGTTTTCACAGCTACCTTTCCATAGCTCGATTTCTCATTCTCCTGAGGTGGGGGTGGACTTTCACTCAGGGGCGCTGGACTTCATGTCCAGTGGGTTTTGTTCCTTTTTTTGCCTTTACAAAAAAGCTAAAGGCCCTTCTCCACTTTCTCATTAAATTGTTCTTGCTTTCATCTTTGCCTCCTGCTCCCCTTGGCCCTCGGTCTTGGTTCAAAGGGACCTTGTGCCAGCAGATTTCTTCACACCTGGTGCAACCCATGGGCAATGCATTGCCAGGGAAAGAATGGGCAGTTTGTACATTCTCATCATCACCAAGGGCTTCCTGCAATGGAAAATAGCTCAAGGTTTCCAAGGCTCCCCTTCTTCCACAACAAAATTAGCCTGTGGGCAGATGTACAATCAGCACATCTCTATTTGTCTTGGCCATGAGCCCTCCACAGCCAGTATTGTCGTCTTTGGGAAACCAGCAAATTGCTTTGTCTTACCCTCCGCTTCCCTGCACTCGGACTGTCAGCTTTGCAGGGCCCTGTGTGCTTAGTGCAGTCCCAGGGCAAATTTAGTCCCTTCCTTTTTATCAGGAATGGCTGTGGTTGCCATTCACCATGCTTGTAGCGAAGGGCCTGCTTATAGGCCTGTATTGGTACCTATGGGCTGTTTGCCGTTTGAGAAATGAGCATGGCAATTCTTGCATCTGTCCTAGGGGCATTCTGAAGAGAACAAGTTGAATTATCCTAACCTCTGGTCTGTATGATTAGTAGACGTGGTTACTGCACGTCAACCAGGTAGACGTATGTAACAAGGCAGTGTAGGATGTTAAGATGGCCCTCCTAGGTATGGGAAAAATTCATTGTTAATAAATGCTTGGTGATCGCTTTGAGAGTAGGGGCAAATCTTGCACTTTCCTGGTT
>NW_009636489.1:314525-342568 GCF_000690535.1 Cariama cristata | reverse complement strand
TGCACTGCTTGAGAGCAGGGAAATGTCTCCTGGGGGTCATGCAGCGGTGTGAGGCTGATGTCCCATGGCGGAAGAGTTTGCACTCCATCCAGTCCATCTATGTGGCAGTCACTTGTAATCGTTGCTAATCCAATGAGAGTAATAAGTAGGTGTATGGACTCCTGCATGGATTTATTAGTCTGAGGGGATACCACTGGCAGAGAGAAAGCAAGGGACAATATTTACCAGAAATAAATGTAGTCATTTATGGAAACCCAGAGTGTGTGTTCACATCTATTTTGAATGTTTTCATGAGAGCTACCTGGGAAACCTCCATTATGGGTATATTTCCTAAAGGGTAATAAGTTTTTCTTTTAAGCTAATATTCTAAAGGGGTAGATTAAATCAAGGGTTCATTTAAAAACTATTTCTTTTCTCCTGGAAGGTGAATAATATTTTGCACTTACACTGCTGCAGTCCCTCATAATGTGTTTGCTTGCATGTGTAATTTGGTTATCTGGTGTTACTTCAAACTCAGTATCATTCATTTCTGATGAGTAAACAACAATTTCAGCCCTGGTCCTTTATGTGAATCTCATCAATTAATCCCACTGGATAAAATCTTGCCCCCATCGAGGTTGACAGCAAAACTGCCATGGGTGTCGCTGGGGCCAGGGTTTCACCTATGACTCATATACTTAAACGCACACCTAAGGGTTTGCAGAGTCCACGTTTTACTGACCTGCTGCATGCCAGGGGCTCTCCTCGCGTTCAGCCAGCAACTCCTGTCCTCCAATAGTGATGTGAAGACCTCAGGAGAACAAACCTGTTGAAAAAAAAATCAGTCCTGTTGCAAAAATTCTGACCTGCTTTTCATCTTCCAAGAGTTGAAGAACTTAAAGGAGTGAAATCTAAGCTGTCCGCATCGTTTGCACGTGATGGCTGCTCAGGGTCAGTGTTTCTCTGTGCAGTCAGACAGGGATTGATTTTTGTTTGTATAGGTCTATCTCGCAGCAACAGAGAAAGACGTTATAAACATGGCAAAATCTGATATGGAAAAGCTGGCAAGGGAAACTGTACAGGTTTTTAGGACTAATGTATATGCACGCATTTAATGAATGGTATATTATGTAGCCCAGAAAAAAATGTATTGAAAGATATCAGAATTGTGAAGTGAAACATTGGGTTATGGATGGATGGTGTTTCCTGACTGAATAAATATCCTTTGTGGTTGGCTTGGGTTTATTGTCTCTCTTTATTTTTCACTCTCACTATTCAGTAGGGGGTTTTGGGTTTCCTGGACTCTGTGGAGGATCAGTCATTTTCTCCTTGTGGCATTCTCGGTAGAGCATCTTCATCCTGTGCATACTCAGAGCTGACTGGGTGCACTCAAGTGCTTCTATTCTTTTTGTTTCCTGAAAAACTTAACTTGTAGAGAGGAAAATCAAAAAAGAGGGTCAGCTAACTGGGCAGGTCCCTGTAGGGAACTGAAGGACCTCACTTTTGTTGAAATTGCTTGGAGCTTCATGATGTTAATCTTTTCCACCTGATAAATTAGTCAGATACAAGAGGTCGTGGTTAGTTTTTACTGAAAGGAGAAAATGGTTGGCTTGTGGTGGTGGTGTTTTGGGTTTTTTTTTGGTTTGCTTCTTTTTTTTTAATGCAGGATGGGCTTCTTTACAAAAACATATAAATCCTGACCACAGCCAGAACAAAAGTGCAAATGACAGTGTCTTTGCACCCAGCTTTCTGCCAGCACTAACACAAAATGGCTTTTGTGTGTGTCTGTCTTGGGCATAAATTCCCAGTTCTTGTTTCCTTTTTTTATGTTCTGTGCTTCCCTGGACTATTGCCACTCTGCTGCAGACACAAAGCAATAACCAGATAAGCTCTCCCCTTTGCACCTGCATTTACTTGCCTTCGTTTTGGATGGAAGCAGGGAAGAGCCCTTCGCAAGGGCTGTGCGTGAAGGACAGCGACTGCATCCAAATGGCAAGGTCTCCGTGCGCAAAGTGGAAATCGTCTTCCCTCCGCTTCCAATTGTACCTGCCTACTCTGCCAATTAATCTTTGGATGCCTGAAGATGGGCACCCAGAAAATAAGGTACGGACAGTTGCAGTGTGACACAAATTTAGATTAGGAGCAATCTGTCACAGCCAGGGATGGTATCCATTTCTGAACTCACGGGCAAGAAATACTCATTGACATTAGTGGGAGCACAATGGGGGCCTGGCTTGCCCACAGTTACTGTATGAAACGACCTGTAACTCAAAAGGTCTTGGATGAAATTTATTATTCTGCACCCAGCACATCAGTTTGCACTGACATTTAGCTCAAGACAAACTCTGAAGAAGTGATAAGCCAGCGGAAAGCAGGGGAGGGGAAAAAAAAATTAAATCTAGGTAATTTTATTAGTGATTTTTTAGTTTAAAAACCTGTGGGTAATTTTTTTCTGATTCCACAGAAACAGCCCCCTTTTGCAGAGCGAATTGCAGATCCCACAGTTTCTAAAACAAACCAAGCTCTAGGAAGATTTTATCACAAAAACTGTTTTCATTGTTAAGTAAGGAGAAATTCCCTCTTATCTCTCATCATTGATACAGGTCCTTGGCTGACTCGCCAGGGTTTCCTAGTGATGTGTTGATCAGTTGATGGTGCTAGTCAAGAATATTGCCCGCTCTTCAGGTATGTGCCTGTGTTGACGTGTATGTGAAATGGCTTCTTCAAACATGGTTCTATTGCTTTTTCAGTTTGGGAATTAAAATGGAAAGCACATTCACTCCTTAATATAGAAAGAAAAATGGAAATGTTACTTTAAAATATTTAAAAGTGGTTAAAACAGCAATCAGCACGAAATGAGTTTGGTCCGTTTTTTAAAAGCAGCCACCCCAACAGCAGGGGAATTACAGGCCGTCGTACTTGGATCCAGTCTCCCTTCACATTTTGATGAGATTTCATGGCTCTTTCATTCATTTATGGTAATGCATCAAATTATGCCTTAAGAAAGTTAGAAATGAAGACAAGAGATGCTGCTTGTTTAAAAGTATTTTGCATAAATGCAGTGACTTTTAATTTGGGGTAATGCCAGAGATTGATAATGCAGTCTAGAAGCGAATAAAATGCTGGCGTATCCTCTGCAAGCTTTTCTTCTGTTGATAAATACCCTTGCTGCCGCAGATATGTGCATCTTTGTCCAGCTTTGTCCAGCTGTGTGCTATAGTACAGAACCGTCATTTTATTCTTTGGGTGGATAAAAGTCCTGAATGTATAGGCCAGTAATTTGTTATATTTAGTGGCCTGATAGAGATTTCTGAATGTTACGCAGACATACCAGGACAGGGCAAAGAGATTTGGATAGTGTGATGATCAAAATCAACATGTACAGGAGCACTTATTGTGCAGCATTTTGCTGTTTTTTCTAGCCTGAATCAAGCTAATGTTTCAGCCATGTCTATAAGTAATAACTAAGATACGCTTTCCTAACTGCAAATGGCAACCCTGCAAGGACTGTACTGCACTTTTGGCAAATGATGTTTTCTCCAAAAACAGTTGTATAGAAAAATCATGAATTATTTAACTTGTGCTTCTACAAAAAAAAAAGACACGGAAATGATTGTTTTCTCTTTTCTTTTTGGTGTTTTGTTTAGAAGCCTGTTTTTTCTGATATTCGTCCTTCTGATTCAGTTTGGTAAGTGTGTTATAATACCCTCCGTTTCACAAGTCTTCTACAATACCCTTCAGAGAAGTGGTGGCTGAGAGGAGTCTGTGCAAGTACTTGGGGCTGTGAGAGTGTTTTTCTTGTTTTCTGTGCCTGCTTATCATGAGGAGTCTGGGCAATAAGGGAGAGATTTCACTTCTCCGGTCCCTCCTTGCTCGCAGGTGTTTGGAGAGCACAGGCAGAAATGTCCCTGAGCCGATGCGAAACCTCATTGCATGGGGGGCACCAGGACTGAACCCCTCCATCCCCATGTGAAGATGTGGCCCCAAAGGCCTTGGGTCAGGTTTTTGATGGGGCCGTGAGCTGACAGTTCTGCAGAAGCAATGGTGATGCCCGGGTCCATGGGGGTCTCACGCTCTCGGGTGGTCTGGGAGGCGCAGACCCCCTGAGCCCCCCTCAAAACAATAGACCCAGCTATATGGGTTGGGAGGTTGGGTGACCAACATTCAAGTGCTGCTGGTGATGAAATGCTGCAGTATCTTGAGGTCAGACAGCGACCTATTAACCAAGGATAAGCTGAAGGTCTTGATGTGCCATAGCAGGAGGCCAAAGTGCAGGTCAGTGATTAAAAGCAAGTGTTGCTTGCGGTAGCCCATAAATATAACACTCGGCATCTTGCCCCCTCCTGACAGACCTAGATACTGGGCAGATTTAACTCCGTTTTAATACTGCTGTATCTGTGACTGAAATCATAATATTTATGCAGGGTAGTTTTTCAAGAAGCTTACTGGATGTGGAAACAAGTTCTTGGGTTTTCCCCTTTCATGGAAGCGAACTGAAGGTCAGATTTACAACGTTTCAAGCTACATTCTGTGCTCATTTACACAGCTGTAATCTTGAGTTATGCCACCGAGGACAAGCGATTGCTCCAGACTCACAGGGATATAACTGACAGCAGAATTTAGCTTGGGGTTGCTAAAGCTCAGCAGAAAAGGAGCTATGAGGGTAGAATTTGGTGTTCATGAAGTAGCTTGTGTATATTCAAGGAATGCAAGAGCCCAAAGATTTATTAGTAGTGTTTCAGAGCATTATTGAAATTAGGCTTAATTATCTGTGTAATTTGCTGGAACCAGCATTTTAGCATTTTTGATCAAGTATATGCCATTTATTTTAAAAAGAGATGTACCAGGCTGTGCTCAAAAAGTGAAATAAAAAGATTTAAAAAGAAAGCCCATAATTTCTAAACTGCATGTTTCAAAACCTTAAAGGGTGGCTGTCAGTCGAGTCCCTCTCCCCCCCTCCCAAACAAACAGTTTGTTCGCAGTTTATTCATATGGAAGAAAGTTCACATCACCCCAGAGGGTTATTCCGGCAAGCAGGGAAAGGAAATATCTCCTCATTCCCAGGCTTGCTGAGCTCTGCCATCCTTCTCCCTGCTGTCCTCGCTCCAGCCCCACCAATACCGCCTGGAAACGGCGCTGGCCGTCCTTGGAGGAAGGAGCCAAAAAGATGGAGCTGCGAGCAATAACCCACCCACCCCTTTGCAGCGATGGAAGTGCAAGGCTCCTGCTCAGACCTGCACCCCGTCCTCTGCATTCAGGCACACCCCACAGGTACCATTCACTTCGGAGGTATCGGCTCCGCGCCTAAACCTCTGTTTCTGCGCTGTCTCTGGTGAGGTGTAGCCCGTGGCTGCCTGAGCTCCCGGTAAAAGGGATGTCCTTGTGCTGAAAACAGCAGGCACCCCACGGTGCAGTGGACCTTGCTTATCTGCTGGTTTCTGTGGAAACTTTGGACAAGACCCTTAGCCTCACTCTTTGTCGTCTATCAAATAGGAATAATGATGCTTCCCTCTTTCCAAAAGAGTGCTTTTGAGGATACAGTCATTAATATGTATGAATAGCTTGGAGCTTACATGTAATGTTGAGGGCTAGAGGAATGCCAACACAGCCAGGTTATTAGCTGACATTTTGCCAAACCTCTGTCCAAGCAAGCCTTTGGTTTTGGGACAGCTGCTGAGTGGTGGTTTTCTGTGGTCAGTACTTCTCTAGGTCAGACTTTCACATTTTTTTTTCCTTTATACCTTCTCACTCCCTGCCTCCATGTAGGTCTCCAGTGGCGCTGAGGTGGTCAGCGCATTATTTTGGGAGGTGAGCAGTAAATACGAAGGAGGGGATGCCAGTACTGAAATGTTATACACCCTGGTTCATATGGCAGAGAAACATCAGCTCAGACTTTCCCAGTAAATGATTAACTTTTGTTTGCACAGAGGACAGAGCCACGGTAAGAATGCAATTAATTACGCTGGCAGCCCAGCCAGGCCAGCAGTCAGCGATGCTCTCGCTTGCAGCTTCTGGCTCTGCAGGTCTGATTTGAGAGTAACTAATTAAACACAGGTGCAGGCTAGAAGACTTGTTGAATTAATGCACAGAGTCTTCTTTTCTGTGTTCCCAGGCATTTGTGGCTCACAAGAAAAGAGCAGGCGCTTGATGCTACAACTAATATTAGAGTGCTGATGATGGAGGTAATTAATCCTTTATTATTCTGGTGTGATAGGCTGCTGCTAAGGTTGTCTTTCAGGTACTTCTCATGCAAAAATGTGTCTCAAAGGTGAAAGAACATGGCGTAGGTGAAAGACTGAATAGCGTTTTAATGGACTTTCTGGTGTTATGGGCGCAGATACATCTTCAGGTTTTTGGTAAGATGGTCAAGACCTGGTAGTTAAAACTCAAGACTGGACATTCACTGCACTGCGTTCTGGGCTCCATCTTTGACTTGCAAAGGCAATTTTACCAGGCAGGAGCTTAAAATGAAGATTCAGGCTGGTTCAAATGACACGTGGACACAGAAGAGAAATGCAAGGCTGTAACTGTGGCTCACTGTGGGCTTTCTTTGCTCTTTTACTGCTTCCTGGGCATCCTCGGTTGGCCACTGTCAGTAACAGGCTACCGACTTCAGTGGTCATAGGGTTAATCCCAGTGCTGTTCCTCCTGATGGTGCGGAAGGTGATGGTCTTGCCGTAAAGGAGATTGGCTTTGAGTGGAGGTAACGTGGATGTCTAAGGAGCTGCAAAAATAACCAATACTGTTTTGAGTTATTTATTACCAATAACAAATGTTGCAAAATAGTGTTTGTTGCTGGTAGCTTTCTGTTCCCTGAATAAGGATCCTTACTGGTTCAAACCAAACTCTAGGACTCAAATATCTTTTCCAGTTGAAATTAAGGGTAAATTACAAAAACATGGGCCTTCTGCTCGCTCTGTTGTCATTTACTTGCTTGTAATACCCCTTCCTCCCAGACACAGGAATTTTGTGATTTTATGAGATGGCAAGGAGGAAATAACCTTCTGTGGGAGAAGCCCCATGGAGTGCCAAGCATTGAGGAGAAACCCAAAGCATAATGTATGTGTTTATTTTAAAGACAGTAGTGATTTCATGCTGTTCTTGTTACTTCATGACGAAAACGATCCAAAGCTATTAGGAATGTTTATAGTGAGAAAATAATGCCGAGTCTAATAAATGGATCAGATAGGACAGACCATGTTTTATTCAGTGTGGGAACCAAACACTGCCATATTGTACAGATTTGCTGATCTGGAAGAATTGTACTTGCTTGATAGAATGCAGCTCAAAAGCTGAGTGCATGAATATGACAGTTTTCTCTTTTTTTTTTTTAATGCAGAGAATTTTAAGACAGAAACATTTCTTGGAGAGTTTTCTAAGGGATTCTGATCAACTTACGTAAGTTCAGGAAATCGGTAATAATTTATCATCCTGCCATATTTTCCAGTGGCTTTTGTTTTCCTTGCATCACAATTCTTAACCCATTAGAGGCAAATTGTATTCAAGTATTCAGACGAGGGCTGTACTCTGCTACAGATTTCAATGCTTACTCGGCGTCAGGGGAATAGCTGAAGACAGTTCTTAAGGCGAGGGTGCTTTTTGGTTCTTCTTTTCCCCTTTGCTGGTTACCTGTGGTCCTGCTGGAACTTCTACATGGCGGAGTGTTTGCCCTTACTGGGTGCATAAAAAGTTTGAAAAAAATGCTTTTCTCCCACCATTTGTATTTTATAACAGCAAGAAACCTTGCTGACCCACTCCTGGCCGTGGGTCCTGATAGGAGAGAGCTTGGGAAGGGTGAGGCCCTGAATTACTGCTCAGCTTGTAGGAAATTTAGTTGTAGTGTGAGCGTCTACAAAACCATGTGTTGTTCCTGTAACGAGTATGATTTTTGTTTTCTGAGCCCCACGCCTCTGAAATTTCCAGGAAGCTGCTCTTTGCTGCCGACAGTTGCTGCAGAGGCGACGGCAGCGCAGTGAGATGGTTTTTGTTCACGTCTTCTTGTCTTCATTAATTTCCAGTGTGTCATTTCAGCTGAAAATATGCAGTTGCTGTTAACGTGTTCAAAAGCATGATGTTGGCTAGGCGGCTATTTATGTCACAGTAAATGTTTGAGGAGGAGGTGTGTTATTTTTAGCCACAATCACAACGTATTATTGGGATTTATAGGCCTGAAATATGTCCTCTAACACATGATCATTTGTTACCTTTACAGTTTCCTGAGGTTTTTTTTTTTCCATTTTCCTTCACAATTTGAACTGGAGAGGTGGTGATTCAGAGAGTGTTGGTATGAACTGTTGCACATAAGCTGCATAGTAGGGGGAAACGTCAAGCCTGGAACCGCGGGTCCCAGGCTGATGGGGGATGCTGCAGCCACTGAAGCAATAAACCCCAAAAAGGCTCTGCAAATATGTGAATGTACAAATGGATCTCAAAGCCGTGATTTTCATATTCCAGCAATCGCTGCCGTAGGAGTGCATGACTGACAGCACAAAGGACTTAGATTTACTGTAGAGAGATGTAAATTGATAAGCCAGTAGACAGCCATCATTATTCCTTTATTCTCTCTCTGTATCCCATGTCTTTCTCTGCTGGCATAATCAAAGCTGACATGGTGCATGCTCTACCAAGTTATATTTTTCGTAATTATAAGACAGTACATGAGATCTGAGGGTGTTATTCAGGAAATGGCACAAAGCTCACTGAAATACAGGTTTTCAGAGTGATCCTCTGATAATATTGTTTTTCACATAGATTCTTGATACTCAGACTCTACATCTATGTCTTTAAGCTGTCTGAGTGCTTTAAGAAGGGATAAGGACAGTGGAAAAAAAATGAGGGAGACTTTCCTTTTACGCAGAAGAAAATGTACAAAGTGTGAGATACTAGTTTTCCTTCCCCTCACCCTCAGCTGAGCGTGAAGCATTTTGCTGCACCATACATGTTTCTAAAAAAGTATAGGGGGGGCTGACTTAGAGGGAAGAGGTAAAAGATGTCAGGAAACCAAAACATAGAGATCATCCTGAAAGACCTAAAAAAAGCAATCAGCCTCCACCCTGACTGGTGTGGCACACCTCTCATGTCTTGAGGCCAAAGGGTCCTTTTCCACAGATCCATCTCATTGGGCTCAGCCGCCTCTGACTTGGACTGCAACGTTATTAGGTTTAAAAAGAATGGACTATGAGATACAATAGAGTTGCTATGATGCAGATGCACTTGGAAATCTTGTTTTCCCTCAGGTCTGAAAAAGTATGGTAAAATGTGAACGCTAACATTGCAGCTCTTTGACCTCAAATACATACTCTGAAAATTCAGATCCCATCTGGATTCAGTGGACGTGCAACTTGGAAGAAGGCAAATGAATGAAGCTTTCCTTGCCCTGGAGCTCCATCAGGGAGGGGCTGCAGACCTTCCGGACATATCCCAGGGTTGTGAGTAATTTTCCATATACTTTCCCTTAAAATTTTTCTAGTCTTTTTATTGAATTAACCAAAAGAGCAAAGAGAAAGAAAAATGACTTTTTTTTTCTTTTAGATTAGATTGAAAATAGTAGGGAAAATGGGATTATCTCACTTGATAAGGAAGAGGTAATTATATTCCATCCAAACACTGTTGTCCCTTTCCACGTCAGCCTCCCTCAGACTTATTTGCTCTTCCAAAAGACAAACTTATAGCAATGGATGTTTATGCGGTGCATGGGGGTCTCCACGTGGGCAGGAAAGTGCATTTTTGTATGGTACAGTGCAGAGGCTATAGGCCTATAAAGAGAGAGTAAGTGGGACGCGCTGTATACTTTGCACATAAAATTTGATAGCGTAGTCTCATATTTAGCCAGAATGCAGTGCAAGCTCTTCATCCTGCCTTGGCTACACCTGAGCTGCCTTCCATACCTGTTTCGGTCCCCTCTACAAAGATGGGCAAAACCTCCCTGCATGACAGTGTGGGTTAATTTATTTATTGCTGTGAAGGTTCTTGTAAAGCCATCGGCGGATACCAAAGCAGAACAAGTCCTTGCTGTTTGCACAAAGACTCTGATATTTGCCTTGACCTACAGCCCTCTGCTGCTTTGCCTAAATGGATGCTCACAGACTACACCATTGGCTTTGCTCACCGGCATCCAGACTCGTGGTATCTCAAGTCTTGCTTTGCCTCGCCTCACGTGCACAATGACCATAAGGTAGAAAGCAAGGTATTTCTCTCCCTTTCATCTTTAAAACAGGGAACTTCTTACATCCAGTAGCTCCTCTGCTTAAATATAGCTAACGGGTAGTTTCAAAGAGGCAGAATTGATTAATTTTTGTTTTTCTTTAAGCATTTAACTCATATGCCAGAATTAGGAGCCTGTTTGTGCTAACTTGCCTCTGAAGGGAGATTTAGATCTTAGGTACCTTTTGGAAGTGCCTGGTTTCTGATGCAGATGGTACCTGGTTTCAGCATCTCAATTTTAACTGCTTCCAGTTAAGCAGGATGGACCTAGTGCTCTTCATGGTGTTGGGGGCTTGCTGAGAAGATGCAAGGAAAGGCACTGCTGGTCACGCACTCCTGTCAAAAGGCAGCTCCTCGTCTTACAGCTACTCATGGAGTTACAAAAGAAGGAAAAAAGTCCAAATATTTTTGGCTAGAACTAGTGAATAAAGCAGAGTGTTGAACTACTAATAAGTTAAGTGAGAGTCATTGTCTGAAGTATTCTTGGAGATCAACCCCAGGTGACTCCCATTGGTCCGAATGCTGTTTAAATCTTTCGCTTGCATGCATTGATGCATCGTTGCTCCTGTCCTTGTAGGACTTTTCTCCAGAAATTGGCTTTTTTGAGGGATTATAGAGAGTACTTTGGAAAAAGACGGAAATTTCTCTATAATTCTTGCAGTGCTCTGTAAGAGCTGCCCAAATGGACACTGCCAAATGATTTTTTTTTTTATAGGTCACTGAAAAACTCTTTGGAATAGCTATGCTGACTTGCTATGAGCACAGATTAGTTTCAAATGCAGGAAGAAAAGATGCAAAATCTTATTACCAATTTCCTAGACCATCCAATTCACAGGACACTCATGCCAAAAATGTGTTTACTGGACTATGTCCTTAACATGGTCATTATGTTTCCTTCAAGGTAATTCTTAAAGAAAGGGTTTATTTCTTCTCGCTTTCTCTTGTCTGTGTTTCTCTGGCAGGAATAGGCCTTTGGGAGCTTCTTAGGAGTGAAAGCAAACCACCTTCCAGAATGTGTGCTGCATGTTTGCTGCTGCATATTCCTTCAGAATTTGCTTTTAAAATGCATATTGGTTACAAAATAAACCCAAACGAGCCATTATACTCTGGTGTGTCATTATGTATTTAGGACACATACTACACACAGCTTTAGAAGAAATCTGTGTGGAAACAAATCGCACTACACTTGCAACAGCTGAAGGTAGTTGAACAGCAACATCTCAAGCCTTTCAAAATACTGCAGTTTTTTACATCGTTTTCTGAAGTAGCTGTGTCCCAAGCCTCAGTTTCCAGTTTCAATGCCTTTGCTGCACAGGAGCTGTAGAGGTCTCAGTATAGCATATTGGCTCTTTAACAGCCTTGATGTAGATGTAGTGCTCCTGAGTGATGTACCATCTCGGAGCAGGATTGCTGGCCTTTGGGAAGGGAGCGTTACGTGGGTCTGACGCGCTGCGTTGAGAATGACGGCATGTGCCAAGGAGAGGAGCATCCCCAGGTACAAGGGTGAACCCCAACTTTCTGTCTCTCCAAAGATTAGTGAGGAGCAGGGGTTTAAGTCTCGGATGAATGGTTCTGGGGTTTACCTGAGAGATGGGTGTACCTATATGGCTGGCCAAGAAGATGGAAGGGTCTCTGGCTTCTTGTTTCAGGGATTCAAACTGCCAGTGGAGCAGTATGGTGTATTTCCCCAGCTTTGACAGTGTCCTACCACATATTCTTCCTCTTCGGCAAAGTAAGTACCTGCTTCTTGGCAGGGATGATCCTTGGAAATAGCTATGTGTAACAGAAATGGCAGCAGGCACCCCTAAGGAAGCTGTGTGCCTGCCTGGGTCGATGGTATGGAGCAATATCAAGCGTGCTTCCCTGCCTTGAGACGGCAGTTCCCGCATTAAATCTACAAAATGCTTTTCTCTGCACAGTACAGTTGGAAACGTTAAGAGTCACGCTTATTAGCACTAGCACATATAAAGCAAAGCTGCAGTAAATGAGTTCGGTGTCCTGAGGATTTGAGGGCTGGGGTGTTGTTTTTCCTTTTCTGGAGCTGAGCACTCGGGAGACTTTCGTTAAACCTGGGACTTTGCAGATCCTCATGATGATTCTGCCACTTATTTATTGTTTGGCCTCAGGCTAGTCACTTAACCTCTTGCAGCCCTAAATTCCCCATCTGGAAAATTATATTTACTTACTTCTCCTGAGGATTGCACGGGGCTTAATGAATGCCTGTAAGGGATTTGGAGATCCTCAGATCTGAGATGATACAGGACTGCAAAAGATTCACCGCACGTGCAAGGAGGAGGGAGAAGGTGTCCAGGCAGGAGAGCCTGCCTGCGTTCCTGGCATGGAATGGAGTCCGAAAACGTAATCAGCAGGGAAGGATTGTACTGCCTGATTTTAGATGAACTCCTCTTCATTGTGGCCTTTTCAGATTTGCTGGAAGAAAAAGGAAGCAAGTGGCTGAAGGGAGAGGAGGGCGGCTGAGGTTAACTGCTTTCTCCTGTTGGTCCCCTGGATCTTCTTGTCAGTGCAATAACAGCTGGATCCCCCAGGAAGGTAATGATCTTCCTGGATACTCCATCTTGCTGCAGGCTATTAGTGAAGCCAGGCAGCCCCTTTGCTGCCCATTTCTTTAGCAGGGAAAAATGAATCTCTGACCAAAAAAAAAAGTTCCTCTATATAATTAAGCAGCATTAGAATGAGGCCTGTGCCTTTGCTGATGAACTTCAGTGAAAGCAGATGGTCACAATGGTATTAAAAACTAAAGACTTCAGTCAAGCTTTTAATTGAAAACAATTGGACCCTGCTGGATGGTAATTACCTTGGCTGCTTGCAAATAATATCACAGCACTGCTACCTATGAAGGAAGAACAGAAACTGAGTTAATAAGAACTGCTTGATCTGCATATAATAAACAAGGAGCATCCAAAACTATTTTCTCTGGTAGCTTCTCCCCTGTAAGCTGCTTTCAAGTGGTTAGCAGTGGGAAAAGGAACACAGAGTGGCAGAAATTGAAACGTGTGAAGTGTTTGCTGAGTTCATAAAATAACTTGAAGAGCCTGTCTTCTATTCCCCCCCCCCTTTTTTTTTTAACAGCTGAAATACCAGACAGGTCTGAGAAAAACAGCAAAACAAAACAAAGTGGAAAAGCTCTGGATTATCCAGTGTTCCTCCTCTTCTGAATGGCAAGGATAAGGGGAGGCTGCCTTTATCTCATTTTATCTGCTTTCTCCTTCCGTTGCCTCGTCGACTGGAAGGCTGGGGCCTTTTAATCACCCAGAGTGTTTCCCCCCCCTTCTTAATTGGATCTTAACAATTGCTAGCTTAATATGCCTCAACCTCTAACAAAGCAATTGTAGTTTGTGGCATCTTTTGCAGCGCTTCTGAAAGCGGTCTGACAATTTTCTCACTCCTTTCCCCTTTCTCTGCTGGAATCAGGTGAGGTTTGGAGGGTGAACCCACCTAAAGGGTTCCTAAATCCTAGTGTGCTATGTATTTGTTGACACAACATGACATTAATACCACTTTACAGTGTCTTTCCAGCTGGGGAAAATGACCTATATTGCCGTGGATGTGTGGGTGGAAAAGGCAGTCCTGACCTTGTCTCTTCCAAACACAGGCCCCGGCTGTGTATAGAATGAACCAAACCTTGTCACCTTCCATGTAAACACTATTTTTCATGTGATGGTACTCTTGGGCATGGCTTTTTGTCCCCTTACGAGCAGGCAAGATACTTTGCTTCTCCAGAAGACGTCAGAGAGTAGCAGCTGCAGCAATTTTGCAGAATTAATGAGTAGCTGTGAACTCCTACTAAAAGTGATGCAATGATTTTTCCATAACATATCATTTTAGAAGCAATGACTTTACCCACTCTTTCTTCTCCTGTCCAAATATTAGTCTTTTCAAGGCACCAGCCAAGAGTTTGTCTTGTCTTGCCTGGCAGCATGATGAAATGGACTTTTCCAGTGTGTTTCATCTGGATCTGATGATTTTATGCCTGGAGTTCAACTTTCATTCACTTAACTCGCCATGATTAACACAGAGAGTGAGGTCGTGGACTTGTGGAAGTCTTCACACTGCCTTCAGTAGGATTTTGCTTATATTTACTGTAATCAAAAATATGCTTAAACCTTTATTGATGTAACGCCTCTGAAACCGCTGGCTGAGCGTAGACACAAGACGTAAGTGTATCTCGTAGAATCACGTAAACTGATGGTTTTAGTTGTTGCACTACCATCTACGTCGAGGTGTTCTCACTTCTGCTTACAATTTCCTGGCAACCTTGCCCTTGGCTTTCCCTTTGCTGCCGGGCCCTTGGAGGACAGGTCTGCTGTTGATGGGGTGGGTGTCCTGCTCTGTCTCCTGGTCCTGAAGTTCAAGCTGATGGCAGGGGCTAAGCGGACTTTTGCTCACAGCCTTTCCAGTCCCTCCTTTATCAAAGAATTTGGGACAAATTTGCAACTAGGAAAGGCCACCTTTCAAAAGGGTCTTACTCTAGTGGCTGCAGTGATTTTATCAATTTTATAACGGGTACTTACTTTTAACTCTACGGAGTACAATCACTTATTGTAATTACTGCTTGCAGCTTCAAGGGAGCTGGTGTAGAGCATACTATTTTAAAGGTATAAGTAAGGCATAAGCTCTATTGATCTGAAGTATTCTGAGCGATAAACGGCTGCTGGGTTTGATTAAAGCTGAAGGGAAGCCGAAGTATTTAATCAATCTCCAAAGCTGCTCCGAGTATATTACAAAGCAATTGTGATTATTGCTATTATATGACAAGCTATAACACAATAAAGAAAGAGGGATCATTTTTCTTGGGAGCGTTTAGGGGTGTTGTGGTGCTGCTTCTCAGCCTGCCTGATGCTGTCACCTCTGAAGCTCGGCTAAGTGACAGAGCATTGCCGGCTCAAACAGACTAATCCCGAAGGGAAAATGCAAGAGCAGGGCCTTTCGGTTCCCCAGGGTCTTCTCTTTCCTGTGCCTAACTGTGACCGACAGCAAGCGCTCAGGGAAGGAGTGGAAGAAACAGGGCAAGTGTACAATAATGCTGGCCACATCGTAACCTGCTCTGATCCCTGCATCCTGCACTGCTCGGGATGTTCTGGGCTGTGGGATAGGTCTGTGCCTGTCTGACAGCCCTGAAGGGACCTTTCTTCCATTAGCTTGTTTGATCAGTTCTTGAACCTTTGGACAGTCTTGGGCTTCATGACGTCCCGTGATAGTGCGTCGCACAGCGCCGTCACATGGCTTTGTAAAACAGTACTTTCTTGTTTTTCAATTTTGTGTGATGATTTCTTTTAGTACCTTCTTACTCTTGTGTTAAGAGAAGCAATGCATAATTGTTAGCTGTTCACCTTTTCTATTTCAAAAACAGTGATGTCTGCCTCATCCTGCTCTGTCGACTTCTTTTCCAAGGCTTATTTAGTCTCCCCTTTTCTGAAGCTGACCCATTCCTTTGACCATCCTTGTCATCTCTGCATCTGTCCTCTTCATTTTGCTGCATGCTTTTTGGAAGGGCATAACCAGAATTTCAAATGCTATTTTAAGATGTGAGCTTTTCCGAGTTTATTTCTTCCTTTTTCAGCTGTTCAATTATCTGTACTTGTTACATAGCTTATAAGCAACATGTGTCATATAATTTTGAAGACATGGCTATAAGAAGGATTTCTGAAAACTAAGTAGCTGCATGAAATAATCTTAGGTTTAAAATTTCTATTACGTTGCATTTAAAATACAAAAATGGAAAGTCTATGAACAGAGTAGGACTTTTGCCCCTAGAAAATGTAATATGAAAATAAATTAATAGATACAATTATTAAACAAAGATTAATAAATTAATAGACAAATTAATAGATAAGTTTATTGAACCTTGCCCTTGTTGTATTTGCACCAAAGAAGTTATAGCACTTAAGCCTGGAGAGGATAGCGTTTGCAAAGGCTAACTTTTGCCAAGGGTGTCTTGTGTCAGTCCTCTCAGTGGTTTCTTCAGTCTTTCTCCACTGAATATAGAGAAATACAAACTTCTGTGGGCCCTAGTTGAACTCTCTTTCAAAATCAGAAATAAAAAAAAACCGCTACCAGCTTAAATGACTCATCTGATATTTATTATTCACCGAGAGAGAAACACCAAAAGTAAATGGAGCTTACATAGTGATAGTGACAGGTTGTGCTTTTCTACCCATATTAATTCAAAATTGACATGGCTCTTCTGTATTTTGTTTCCTTTTGGGAGAAGGTGACTTGCGCTGAATCCCTCTGGTCAATTGCAGCTTGCTAGTCAGCCCAAACTGCCAGCTGTCAGTGGAGATGAACCCCCTTGAGTTGTTAACTCTTTGAACTAACTTTGGCAAGGCAAGTGTGGAGGGGCAGACCTCCTGCCACCTTCTGTTTTTCAGTCTGTCCTGCCTTGAGTGTGGTCCATGCTGTATGGAGGGACCTCCAAAGACAGGCTGTTGCAAGTTTTGCTTTTGCTGAGTGAATCCCATGCGTGCAAGTCAGATCCCTTTGGGTTAGCAGTCAAAGGGAAGATGTCCCTGCTTTTGTTTCTCTATTATGATATCTCTTTTGAACCTTTCAAACATTTGGAGCTTCTCATGACCTTCATGTGAAACCCTGTGCGTGGCCCTAGTGTGCTGGAGGCCAAGCCTGGTGCAGTTATCTTTGTTGCACAAGATTCCTATTGCAACAAGCGTTAAATGCTCTTTATAGTGGTTTCACAAGTTACTTGTCATGTGGGAGTCAGAAGTCTTCTGGGAAACTTACCCAGAGTTCCACTTTATAGTGGTATGAGAGTCTTGTGAATGCAGGTTTTCAAGTGAGAGTTTAGAACAGTAAATAAAATTTCCGTTGGGAACTCTTGAGGTCCTCCATGGCTGGCTAGAGCTGGAAGGCTTTGCCCTGCGAGGGGAGGCTGTGGGACCTGGGTCTGGTCAGCCTGGAGAAGACAGAGCGGTGGGGAAACATAACAACTGCTCAAGTCCTTGACTTAGCTTGAATATCACTAGTTTCAGTGTGGTGAACAGGTTGGGCAGTTGAAACTTGGAGAGTTGAAACTACAGACCTTGCTGACAGGTGTTTCCCATTGGAAAGCGGACCATAGCAGTCTACTGACAAGAGCCTTGCTTTCCTTGGGATGTAATCTGAGACTCATTTCGCTTGCGTTCATGTGGTGGTAACTCAGTGGTACCCACAAAGGTCTGGTACGGCTACATGGCAAATAATCAGGGAAACTCATTCCAGTTAAAAGTAATCCTTTTTTGTTTGTTTTTAAGTTGAATCCTCCCATTGCTCCGTGAAAATTCATCTTGATGCAACTGTGAGGCATAGTACAACAGTAGGAACAAACGACAGGGAGGTGCTTCAGCTGGTGCTGGGTTTGAGAGAGACGCTTTCCAGACTGTGGCTTCGCCATCAGTTTTTAAGAGCCCCCTGGAAACAGCTCCCAACTCCGTGGCTCCACGGATCGTCAGCTGAAGATGACCATTTGTGAAACTAGATTTCAAGCCAAGTTTGTGGCAAAAACAGACCACAAAGAATGACGAAATCCAACTAAACACTGGTGCGCAATACTTCACTTAAGCTGTTTTGCTATTTTTAGGGTTGCAATCTAACCGTTTGTTAATTGGCCCCGTCACGCATTGCTGCTGGGCACAGAGGTTCATTGCAGGCCTACAAGCCGATCAGCATCTCCTGAGCCATTCAGGATGGGACCTTGCAGCTTTTCAGGTCCTGCTGCTGGTTTACATTGACTGCACTAAGAGTGGCTAGCCCGGCTGCCATCCTCTGTCCGACTGCTTCAACCTCATTGCTGTTTTATAACCAGAGATTGCGCCTGAGCAGAAGGACGTGAATGCATCACCCACTTTCAGGAAAATCTGTTTGTGCCAAGGAGGACAGGATCTTGAGGAGTTGTGACTGTCAGCTAACCTCACCTGGAAACAAAGCGTGATGCTTTGCACAAGGTGGGCCTGATCCTGCACCCTAGCACTCAACCTTGACATTGCTTCTGCTAGGGTCAGAGTGAATCCTGGCCAAACTGAGATCTGCTTCTGTTTGTGTTCCTTTCTAAGACTAATCTCTCTTTTCTCCACTACGCATATTTCCACCTTTGTGCTAATGAAAGCACTGGATTGTTCCAGGGGATCGCATGGAAAATATCTGTGAGCTTTGGCCACCTCTCTGAAACACTACGGTCAATTTGGTGTTTGCTTTGGCGCATTGCTGTGAAAGATTGTAGAGTGCGTGTGTTTATACGCGTACGGGGAGAGAGGGCTCCTGCTCATTGTGCCTTTGTGAGCCTGCCAGATTGTCTGACCCCATCGATTCTACGACAAGTGGAAAGGACCTTCGGAGCGCTGGCTGCGCGCTTGGACCGGGGCTCTGCTAGGCACTGTGCTTGGGGGCAGTTCCCTCAGCTTGAGAAAATCGTCTTTCGGCAAGAATCTTGTTTACACCCCCCTATTAGAAGTAACGTGCAAGATTACTTCTCAGTGGAGAAATTTTTCCATCTTCCCTTTGTTTCCCTCTGTGTACTGGGCAACTTTGCATACAGTGCATTTTGGTGGCCCTCCCGTACCAGGCAGCCAGTTCCCCTTTGGGACCAGAAAGAGGATCTTCCATAGAGAAGAATGAGAAGTAACGTGTGAAAATCGGTGGTAAGCTGCAGCCCTGGTTGAAAGACCTGGATATTGCTCTTGACAAAGGATTTATTTTCCTCCTGTAACCCATTGCCTTCTGAAGAAAGACAAGACAGAGGTTTTCAAGTGGAAGGCATTTCTGTCCAAACTAGGATTTCTCTGCTCTATGCAGAGATACTGTCCAGCTGAAAGCTCCCACAGCACCCTTTGAGAGGATGAAGGATGAATCCAGCGACCCATCAGTGAATTTTCCTGCCTGTGAGAAAGCTCATACCAACATTTAATGATATTTATGAGCTTTTTTTGCTGAAAAGTCATGGGCTGCAGGACCCGCACTTGACTAGTCTTTGTGAAGTACTTTAACGTCAAACTTGGAGACTGAACAGCAGTTTATAGAACTCAGGTTGTCTTTCCTTTTTCTAGTGGCAACAAGCATTTATGTCGGATTCCCTTTTCTGGAAGGAATAGCTGGAAATCAAATGTGTGTTGATAGGAATTGCCAAGTATCTGGACTCAACCTGCAGCCCATCTGGCCTTGAATTCTGTCTGTAGTCGCACTGAGCGTTGGGAGGAAGATGCAAATATTGCTGGAATGGATGATTACAAATGACTTGCGAACAAACTTGTCCACTGCTTCCTTGAGAGCTCTGTCTCAGCTTTTGTTTCAAGCAGCGGCTCTATTAATTTCAGCAGGGGAGGTACAGTAACTGATGCTTAACAATTAATTTTTTTTGTTTCACATGTCAAGCTTTGCTGGCCAATTTTGCTTTACAAAATCTGTAAGTAGGGAACATTAGTGTTTTCTTTTGTACTGGAGACATGAAGGAATTAAAGGATTCAAGGTTGTAAAGCCTTCATGAATAATTTAGGGTCTGTTTCCAACAAATATTCGCTCTGCTACATACGCACTGATACTGGGCTCAGGCATTTGTGGTATCAGCAACAGTGCCAAACCCCCGGCAGCCAGAAGGAAACGGGCTGTTATTCAGTGTCAGCCGTCAATCTGGTTCTACCCTTCAGGACATACTCTTGTCAATTAAGGGCTTCTGCTTGAGAAACCTGGCCTGTCACCTTGCAACAAAAATAGATAGGCCCAGGCACGTTATCTTTACAACCTCCCCTACAATACGTTGTGCAGCCCAGCCAGCCTTGCTCCTCTTACTGCTCTGCTTCATATTCCTCTGGTGAATAAGTATTGCTGTACAGACTCAGGTCAATGTACACAGACCTGCTGAAACGATTGAACTACCTGAGGCAGAAACGGCAAGAGTCTGCTCAAGCAAACCAATCGGTGAGTTTCTCTGGGTCTTGGCCTGATGGTTTTGAGGGATCTTCTTGGTTTTATGATGAAAGCCTGGAAATTTATAGCTGAGAGCTAGCCTGCATGGGATTCCCTTAGACCTGCCATTGATGCAGCATGAGACCTTCAGGCGAGGATTTTCCCTATTGTAGCCTTTTAGGGTTTTTTTGGATATTTTTGTTTCATTGGTTGGTTTTGGTTTTTTTAAATGTTTAGAAATACTGAAAGGAAACACACTGCTTTTGCTGCAGGGTAAGCAGGTTTACTTCACCAAGAAAGCACCTTACGAAAGCTCTGCTAGTACAAATGGATCCCCTAACCCAAGTGCTGTTTCATGGCCTGTGCTTCCAAGCCTTGACCACCCAGCTAGCATCAACGACCAGCAAGGTGAGGAATGACCAGCAGACCCCTGTTTTTCACCAGCACCAGGATTAAACGTTTGATTCCCCTCCTTGAACCGCCGTGTCTGAAGGTTCAAAATGTGTGCCAGGGCACAGGCAGATGCTTCTGTAAAACTTGTCAGGAGTAAGCTGCTGCCGAGAGCTATGGGGCATCGAGTGCAGCCCTATGTGTTCGTGAAGATAGATGAATCGTGAGGGAAGTGCCTTTGCTGTGCTGCTGCTATTTCAGTGTGAAAGTGAGACCCTGAAATGCTCTGTTCTACTTTCGTAGCTCTAAGAGGAGCCTTTCTCCAGAGGTCTCTGGTACCCAGATTAATTGAAATAACTCCAAAGGGCTCTTTTAAACCTAATTCCCTCCCCTGTGTTTTCAGTCTCTTGTCTTCCCCCACCCCTGCTGTCTACACCCTCTCTTGAACAAAAAGCTTTAAAACGCTTTTCTGGAAGGGACTCAAATGTAGTTCAGATGAAGTTAACGTGAAGTCAAGGTTGGTCGCTCATCTCCCTAAAACCACTGGCAGCGGCTGAGCGCCGGCGAGTGTGAAACAGGAGTTCAAACACAACCGGGGAACTCGTGAGCGAACCGAACAAAGAGCGAGGCTGGAGGCTGAGGATCGCCGCTCCTCCTCCTCCCCGTGTGACTTTCCGAGCTCACGCTGAACCCTTTGATCACTGTCCAGCCCGGGGTTATGCGGCGGCCAGGGCCAGGGATGTATACAGGGGCGGAGGCCGCTGTAATCTGCGTGTGCTCTTCGTCCACCCTGTACCCTTCTTTCCACCAACACGGCCGCACATCGCGGCGGGCTGTGTCGCTGCCCGTGCTCCTTTGGCTGAAACGTGGGACTGTCCCTGCCAAGCACAGCTCCCTTTTCCAGAAATGTCTCTGATCGATAACAACATTTTGAACAAGTGTGCCTGTATTTTGTAACCGTTACTCTATTTTTGCAGGATGCGTTTGTTTGATGCAGAAATCTAAGGCTGTGAGTACAACGGTGCTATTCAGCGCACAGAGTTCGTGTCTTTCTGAAGTGGCTGCTCTGGGAAAGCTGCACGGCTGAGCACGACTACCTTGGGAAGGTGCTGCTCGTGGCAGGGGCCGTGCCACGATCTCACCTCAGGAAGCACATCCTCCAGAGCACCCGCTTCAGGGCAGTATTTTAGCTCCATATTCCTCTAAAGGGATTTTAGTGCTGGGCTTTAGCGGCTATTGAGAACTCTTGAGTCCAAAATGAGTTCTTCCAGATGGGCTACCCCACTATCATTCATACTCAAATGTTGACATGGCAACGTGCAAAATGAGCTGAAACTCTTGAAGATAAAGGCTAATTGGCTTTAAGGTAAAGTGGGTGGGAATTGGTGACGGAGGCACAAGCTGTGGTCCCTTGCGTTTTTCAGTTGCATTTATTTGTGGCCATTCCTCCAGCAGCAGGTGGGAAGAGGGACCTGGTTCCTCCTGTCTGCCTTTGCCGTGGTGTCTTCTGAGAAGTTACCTCCAGCACGATGGCAGAAGTAGACTTTTTGTGATTGAACACTATCAGCAGCAGGTTGCATGTCAGCTCTTATGAAAACCTCTGTTTTCTATTAAGTCCTACAGCAAACTGGGTTCCGTTCTTTATTACTTTCATGGGATGGTCAGAAGATCCCAGAGGAATCATACCATTCCCTATCAAAATCTCTCTGGCTAACTCCTACAGTACAGTCTTGCATTGCCCTCTTATTAAATGGCACCAAATTTTCCCAGATGGTAAATTCACTACCCCTAGCAGGTTGTACAAAGGATGTGGCAACCCTGCAATTATTATTCTAGCGCAAATGCTGAAACTGGTTGAAGAGGATTTAGAAATCTACCCCTTCTCGCTTCAGTTCCCCCCTACAAATTACTTCAAAGGTTAGTGGAATAAATTTTACCCAGACAGGTGAAAAGCAGTGCTGCAGTGTCTTCTCGTTCCTGCAGGTTTCTGCACAACAGGGCTAAAAAATACATGGGCAAGTGTCTGGGGCAGGAGACTGCGAAACCCCCATGAGCATCCTAGTGCAGCAGCTCAGAGTCCAGCTGGTGCCACCAAGAGGGACCAAGATGTGTTGAGGCAATTGCCCATGGCCTGGGCACGGGTTGCGGTGTGCGCTGCGTGGTGCTGGTGATGCAGAAGAACAGGTCTGCCTCGGTGGTGGGGCTGCCGCTTCGCACCCTGCGGGACCCCTGCCCTCCCTCCCTGTTGCTTGTGGTGTGGTGGCAGCTGGGTGGGCTCTGCCCCGGGACAGCGGCGCTCGGCACCGGCTGCTCTGCCAGAGCATCCCCTGTCCTGTTACTCTGGAGTAGCTTGATAGTTACGGCGACAAAAATCCTCTGGTGCAGCTGAAGAGAATCTATCTGATGCTCAAGCAGGGAATAATCAGTCTCTTCGTACAGGGTTGAGGATGAAGCTGTAGGAGCCTGGGACACCTTTGTGCCTGTTTACTTATTGCTGTACCCACCCAGGGACGGTGGTGCCTCTGAGGCAGCATTAGGAGTCAGGACAAATGCCCGGAGCTGCTCCCTGTAGAGTGCCCTGGAGCCTCATGTCGGCCCTAGCGTAGCCCCCAGATTGCTCAGCAACCTCCCTCAGCCCCAAAGATGTGGGCGAGGATGCGGCCCTTATCCCGAGCCTGAATGGCAAGGCTGCTCCGAGGTGAGATGCTACGGTGGGTACAGCTTGAGGGGAAAAGTGGATCTGGTTTAGGAGAGAGCTACCTGTCTTTAAGATGATTTTAAATGTTCACATTTTTTATGCAGCATTTTGGAACGTTTCAGCTACTCCCATTTGGAATTCAATTCCTCTCCCTGTTAATCAATAGCAGGCCTTAACAAAACAATATCTCACAGGAGACACAAGCACACAGTGCTGAACAAAGCAAAACAGCCACTGGCTTACAGCAACAATTGCTGCTACACAATGGGTTTTCAAAGCTCAGTATATATTTTGTCCCTAGTGGGAAAACCATAACAAGACTGAATTAGTGGCTAGGCTTGCCAAAGGGAGAAATTAAAGTGCGACGGCTTGTCTGACACCTTGAAGTACCTTTATTTATTTTGGGGGAGAGGATAGCATGAGGAAATAACATGCCTATTAAGGAAAAGTATTTTCTTTTGCTTTCCGAAGCGTGCAGCGGTTCTGCACGCCTGAGGGCTTGGTCCAGGTTGGGGCTCAGCAGTACTTTCTGGTGACAGGGCTCCTGAGAGCACCGGCAAGTACGGGGGATGCTGTCTGCAGAGCTGGGGGGGGTCGGGGCTGGAGGTCGGAGTGTGGCTTCAAGGGCAGGATGGGTTGGGAGCCCCTTGTCCCTGCCGGGGGAAGCTCAGGGCTGGTTTGGAGGTAGCTGTTTGGTGAGGGAGAGGCTGTGTGAGAGCAAAGCAAATTCCCTTCCCTGCACGTGTTCACCACCGAGCTCGCAAACCTAACCGCTCACCTGTGGATCTTGACAGCTCCTTGCTCTGGCACTAATGGGCTTCAGGAGCTCCCAGTGAGCTGTAATCGCCTTGGTTCAGGGCTCAGCTTGCACCTTTACAAGCACCTTCACCTCTTGCTGTTAACCTGTGGTCTCCTTTATTCGGCAGCTAAGCTTGTAAATTCATGTAACCAAATAGCCGCGCTGTTAACTGCCTGCGCGAAAGTGAACACCACATCCATCTTCCAGTGCCCAGCCAGCAGCTTAATGACACTCCTCGCCGTGCTCGCGGGTACCCTTTCAGACATAACTAACTCTGGCACTGCAAAAACAATTGTTTTGATGCTTGCACAGGCCACACGGCTCATCTGAGCAGAGGAGGGAGGTTGCCCGGGCAGAAGGCTTCCCACCCATGGCCCTCGTGCACCAGTGCCCTGAGCCATCACCACCCCACGCCATGGTCCGATGGCTGGCGAGGGAGATCTTCACCCTCCCGGAGAGCCGTGCCTCATGGCCCAGAGCAGGAGGGCACTTGCAGGGGTTTTGTTTTGGGTTCTGACCGATGCTTGACAAGTCCCTTGGAAAAGCCGTGCCTCAGTTTCCTTGTCCATAAACTGAGTGTAATTTCCTGAAGCAATGCACCACTGGGAGGACAGCTGCTAATGAAACACTAAAAGGTGCTGAGGTTTTCTGACCTCTTCAGTTCTTGCCAAAGTCTGTGGCTTGAATCTTCTAGTTTTGAAATTATTCTTGGCAAGAAGGTTGTCTGAACACTGACCTGGTTTCCTACAAAACGAGGCTTGGTCTGTGTGTGTTGGTGGGGGGGTAGATGTCAGACCCCTTCCAAATTTATCCATAAGCTAATCTTCAGCCTGGCGAGGCAGAGAGGTACATGCTCATGGATGGTAAATCCTACAAGCTCTGAGGAAATTGTCAGGGCAAGCTCTTTCTCCAGCTTCCATCACGGAGGAGGCTGCAAGTTCACCCGTCGGTAGGGACCCCACGTGGGAGCTCAGCTGGGGACACGGCTCACGGGAAACAAGGCTTGGCGGCTGCTGCTTCTGTTACTACTTGTTATCGAAGGAGAAAAAGTGCAGCTTTCTCTCCGCAAATAACCTAGACCTGCCATCGGCAGAGATCTGATATGTTCCCTTCCTCGCCCCAAAGCAATCACAAGCAATCCAAGTTGGGAGCACACGAGCTGGCAGGGGTTGAACGGACATTGCTTTTCTTTATTTGCTGGCTGCTTACCTAGTGCAACCGGCAGTCTGAGAGAATTTCTTAATTAACCAGGCTCCGTTCTGGGTGGCACACGTACACTGCCAATAGGCACTATAAAAGCACAGTTATTGCATTTTGGCTTGGGAAAGGCCCCGGCATAGTGATGTTGTTAAAGAGACAGTCTTGGAGGAAGGGAAAGAAGGAGTCTGGGCCCTGGTCTCCAGTCCAAAAGCTGTTTATTGTCTTTATGGTAAACATCGCTGGATCTAACCTCAGTGGAGAGTGGGTGGAGGGTTGATTTGAGCTGCCTTTGAAAACAATTTTGAGTGATGCACAGCAAGATCTCAGGGAAACAATTTTTATAATCTATATCCTGCCTCAAATTGCATGGGCACCGCGCTTCTGCCCGACTGCCAAAATTAGCAGCATTCATCGGGAAGCAGCTGGTGTCCCAAACACGAGCGCTTGTGTTCAGCCACCGCTCGGTAGCTTTTATATAGTCATAGAGAGAGGGTTGATCCTGCTTATTGAGCATCACCTACTCTTCACCTTTGCAGCTCTCATACGTGGAGCCTGACCCGGTGTCCTTAACCATGCGCGGTTCCTGCTGGTTTTAGCAGGAGCCTTGTGTCACGGTACAGAGTAGAAATGTGTCCCTCAAAAGCAACCTCTCTTCTGTCCTCCCTGAAAGAGGGTGAGGAATCTGCTGCTCTGCCGGCTGTCTGCCTGTACGTCATCTAAAGTGTACAGGCTACGATACACAGTCCTTAGGTTTAAATAGCAATATTAGGGATTTTGCCAAGCTAGGTGATATTGAGTCGATAGTGTGTGTCCATTAGCCTTCCCATCTGTTAAATCCAGGTTGCTTTCAGCTCTTAATTCACTCTACATAAATTAGTGCACCCCTTTCCTCAGTCCTTTGGAAAATGAGTAGCTGCTTCTCCCTCCAGTCTGGACTTGGGAATATTTGACTCAATAGTTGTTGAGTTGCCACAATACATTTGAAAGAGTCGGTGTCAGGGCTTTTTATAACTATTTAAAACACGAAATAATGCAAACTAACAGAAACAAGGCAAAATACATAATCTGGGGTGAGAGGGAAATTACTCTGCTGTCCCTCTGTTCTTGCAGGTTTTATTCCGACAGACCAGCTTTGCATCCCCCAAAGTAGAGACTTTTATCCTGTCTTTGTGACTGTTTTACTCCCTTTTTCTCCTGAGGGGGTGCGGGCAATGAATAATTTCTGCTTTCCTTCTGTTTCTTCATCTCTGATGGCTTCTTCACCAGGAAAGAGGAGACAGACAATGCCAAGACCCTGCCCATTCTTTACTATTTTCTCTTTTCTTTCTGATCACCAAAAGACGGAAGAGGGAAATGACGGCAGGCACTCAATATCCACTATTCTTTTCAATCCAGTTCTTTAACTGCTTTTGTTATCCGGTGGCATGACAGTCTTTGGCTCATTATTTACTGGCTGTTTAATTTAAACGTATCCCCATCAGGGAGCCAAAAGATCCAGTCTTAGACCTCTTTCACATGATTTGTCTAACCACTCTCTAAATTATTTATTGTGGCTCAGAACGCTCCAGAGAATTTTTTTTTTTTTTTTTCTTTTAAGCACTATGATTTGATCCAAAACATCTGTAAAAAATCAAGACTGACCTCCCATCTGGGCAACAGCTCAGCTCGGTCCTGAGCCTGGGTAGCGTCAAGCGTGTGAGCTCCATTTCGAAAGCCTAAAATTCCTGACATGGTGAAATTCTTTTCTTACATGTTTGTTGACAGAAGGCGGGCAGGGAAGGGAAGGGAAGATCAAGATGCTGCACCGCTGGGCCAGAAGTGAGTGGAACATCTTGTTACGGAAATGGCCACGAAAACGCTCCTCCCTGCGCTAGCAAATTAGCTATTTAAAGTAGGATCGATTGCCAGCCCTCTTTGCCGCTGTTGTCATTTGGATGTGGCATGTGTAAATAATATTTCCTCGTGAAAGAAAAGTTCCAGCAATGACAGCACTCCTCTGGCCACGTCCTGTCCCAAAGGGGAGGAATCAGCTCGTCCCTGGAAACGGCGTCTCCCTCTGAAGGGAAAGCCCAGGATCTGTGTTTTGTTTTTCCTCTGAAACTTTAGACAAGTGAATTTTGACCCCCAAATGCCATCAGAATGGCACAAATGGAGGAGAGTTTCTAAGATGCATCTAAGATGTAAAAATATGTGGATAAAATGAACAAAACCATGTGACTTAGAGCAAAGCCCACTTTCCTCTAAGATCTGTGTAATCAAAGTGGCAATATGTGTTTTAAAGTGGTTCTTCAAACCAGATTGCTTTACCTTTACCAATGTCTATCAGCAAAAAATCCTTTTATTCTTGGAAAATCACAGTTCCTGACTCCTCAAGGGGTGGGGTCACATCTTTTAAAAAATTGGAGTTATCAAACAGATGGAGACACAGACTTGCCCCTCTATGTTTTGTTAACTCTGTTCTGCTTATGTTTTTTTGCTTTTCTTCCCCTTCATTTTTGATTTTCCAGGGAGATTAACCCACGCCTGGCTTAAGCACCCTCAAACTTTCCTCAAATTGAGATGCACATCTGGATCCCAGCTCTACAGCTTGAGCCTGCTGCTGTTTGTTATTGTTTGCATTGCTTCAGGCCCTGCTTAGGGATTGTACAAAGTGTTCTTTTAAAAAAAATAAATATTGAAGTGTCCATACAGCATTTGGGTGAAATGCATTCCTCCTGCAAGGTGCTGTGGCCTGGTCATTACAAAACCACAGAAGAGAAACTTTGGGGGCATGTAGGGCACTGAGGCTTTGGAAAAAAAGTTTTCACAGTATTAGGAGTATTAGGGGCTTGGAATCATCCTCATTTCCTCGTAAGCCCCCCC
>NW_009636489.1:305139-314510 GCF_000690535.1 Cariama cristata | reverse complement strand
GGAGAGCAACAGGCCTCTGAAGAGCATTCAGATGTCCTACATAAAGGAACTTAAAGACCTCACTGGGCACAGGGATTGGATGAGATTTAGATCAGCTGAGCCTGGCTTTTAGAGGTAGGGCTCTCTTCTCGTGCTGACTAATGAGTCCTAGCAGAGAAAGAGTTGTGGAGCAACCCCATTGCTGAACCCTGAAGGCTATGGAAATGGAGCAGAGCTTCTGGAGATGCTAGAGGTACAGATCATCTTCTTGTCTCTCCTGTGTTTATCCCCCTGCCCCCAAACTCCTTGTTTTATTTTTGCTGGGATTTTCTTCAGATGAACCCTATTAAACGCGTCGCTAACGTTGAAATTTGCCTATGCCAATAAGCCCATCTGTTTTATTAACAAACTACAGTCTCTGGAGTGTTTCTCACCGGCTGAGACACGAGCAGTCCTTTCTGCCATCTCCAGTGCGGTGTGTCAGCTCCCCGAACAATGGGAGGGGACCCAGGAGGTCGCTGGCAGGAAACCTCGCTTCCCCTGGATAATTAACCGGCTGGGAGACTGAGGAATGAAGATAGCACATGAGACACACACAGTACAAGCTCCTGAAACAATAAACAAACAAACCAAAGACCAGCACTTCCTTTTCTTACATTGTTAAGGCAGCTTCCTTAACTCAGGTTGCCCCAAACCCACCCCTCAAAAAGCAGCTTTTTAGGTTCACTAATTCTTAACCTTTTCACTGCCAGTTCTTGCTGAAGGCGTAAGCCAACGTTTGCCAAGGTGATGGCCAGTGCAGGGCCTACCGCTCCTCCTTGGGGCTTACTGGAGAAACTGGAGATCCCTGTTTTTGAAAGTGGTAAAAGCACTTTTACCAAAAATTGAATGAAGAGAGACTTAGTTTGACCGTAAAGGCTGCATGACTGTAACACCTCGGTACCAGGACTGCGTCCCGTGTAGGTCCTGGCATTCAGACCGGCAAGTGACTCAGTCTGGCTCTTACAATGTTGATGTCCAGAGAAACTGGCCTCGGAGCTGAGACCTGGAGGATACCTGCATCAGGGCTTTGTGGCTTAAGCCCAGCTCCCCTGCAGCCATCCTCCAACGTGCCCTTGTTTTGCCATCTCTGTTAGAGGGGGGGTTAGCTGTGCCACCGGTGCTCCCCGTCCTCTGTGCCGATGAGCATCCCGCTGTGCACTTCCACCGAGATCCTCTCCTCTGACTCCAGGGTGGACTGCTGCCCACGGTCCCCATCCAAACCACTCTTTCGACAGGTTGCTCTTTCGTTGTTTCTATTCTGTTAATGCCAGAATTATGAAACCAGAAATGGGACAGTGGCAACCCCCCCAACCCCAGGTAATTTTTACAGATGAAGATTGAAGAGTAGCTGGGGATTGTCTTTGGATTTGTGTACAGAGCATCATGTGTGTATTTTATCCCACAGAGGCTGGTGCTAGTGGCACCCAGGAGCTGAGGTGACGATGTAGCCCTGCATCCATCACACACTGATACCGATCGGTGGATCTCTCTCCTCTGTGCCCTCAGCAAAATGCTGCCAGGGAGAAGGTGCAGCCAGGGATGGTTGGGGAGAATTAGGCTGATCCCTCTGAAGCTGGGAAATTGCTTTTCAAAAGAGGTGCTGATGTTTCTCTCCATCGGCCTGCAGATTCGGAGCAAGGCAGGAGCGGGGGGTGCCCAGGGATGGGGCCCGTGGCCAGTCCCTGAACTGACCCCCCGGGACCACCGGCAAAGGCTGTCCTGGGGCAGGTCCTGCCTGCTGCTGAGTGCTCCCAGCTGACAGCTTATTTGTTATTTCTTTAAATTCCCACTGTTTGTGTTAAGCACAGCAAGAAGTCTAGTAAACTGAAATGGTGACATTTAAAAAAATGAAGTCTCTCAAGTAGATGTTTAATCTTTCTAATAAGGAAGTTATCAGCTAAATACCAAGTTTAACAGTTATGTAATAAGTCTGTATCAAAACACAGATAATGACTGGTGGGGTATAGTTTAGCAATTGGTATTTAATTAACTTATAAAGGCTTTCCTGCTTAATCTAAGTTACACTTCTAGCCCACAGACTAAGGTGCAGTGCTGGAAATTTTGTCAGTAAAACAGTTGCTGTAAGCGCGGTGGCCCCTGAGGCTACCTGGTGGCCTGTGGGCACGGGGGTGGCTTTGTGCATGGGGGTGCTTCTCACGGACCCTTCAAGCCGGGTTGAGGCCTCCCTTCTCCCTTTTGCCCTGCCCTTCCCGACAGAGGAGCTGTGGCTGCTGTCATCCTGCCTGCTACCTCCTCCAAAGTCCTCCCTCGTGGCTTTGTCCCCTCACTGGAGCGTGGGTACCAAGTCTGCTGCACCAAGCCATGCATCTGGTACCCATCCTCGTGCCCCAAAGCGGGACTCAGCTTTGTCACCTCGTGGGGTGGCCATCACTTTTTTGAAAGGAGGAGGTCACATTTGAAAGAGTAGAAGAAGGTCTGAGTCCTGGATTGGGGTTTTGGGGAAGCCAGGACACAGTGCAAAATGCAAGAGTGTTAGTGTACAGTCAGGGAAAACGCAAACCTCGGCCAGTGCACGGGGAACGGGCAAAGGAGAACAAAGTAAACTGAGAGAAAGTCTGGGGGAGCTGTCTCTGTAGGCAAAGTAAGGTGTACAGTAGTGAAAATCTTCAATGCTTCCTATACCTCTGGGTGAAGAAGAGGACAGGCACAGGGCACCCCCCACAGGGGAATAATGAAAACCAGGGATTAGGCAGTGCGATAGGAAACCTGCCATAATTGTGCATTATCACAGAAATGAGAAAGATCCACTCTCTTCTGCCACGGACGCTGCTGGATGCCCCTCAGAGCTGGAACTCCAGCAGTGCCCTGCCGTGCCGTCAGCTGTGCCGGGCAACCCTGGCTGAGGTCCTTGGCCACCGTGTGGGAACCGGGCACCCGGAGAAATGGTGGGTGGTGCGGAAGGGATGAGGGACAGTGGATCCTGCTACTCTACCGTGGCTGACGTCTGCTGTGTGGTCACCCCTTTGTTGAGAGGCGTGGGAGTGGGTCCTTGGAGAACAGCTCTTCCTCTCCCTTTTGGGGAGATCAGCCTCCCTCTGACCGAGAAATGCTTCTCCCTGGCAGGTTTCCATCCTTAGCGCCTGGTATATTTTGGCACGTTTCAGGGCTCAGTGAAGTGTTTTTGAAGCTTTTTCTTTTCTACTGCCAAAATCCCTCTATGTCGCAGCGTGTGTCTCCACAGCGTGGAGTCAAGTGGAGACAAGATGGATTTGCACATCCAACCTTCAGCGAAAAGGAAGAAATATGGAACAAACTCTTCCTGAGCACAAATCCTTCGGTTTCAAGGGGCTCCCAACAGCCAAAGCCACTCGTATGGTGCCATTCTCCCGAAATCTGCCAAGTGATGCTGTGTTCAACCAAGGGCTGGATCCCGAGGTGGAAGAGTGGTGCTGTGAGAACAGCTTCGAAGGGAGCCGGGCAGGGTCAGGTGTGCCGGTATGCCAGTTCCTGTTTTCATCTCATGAATCAACACTTCCACCTAAATCTCCTTCCTAACTGGTTCATTACTGTATGCCATGCTAACAGCAGGCTTCTGCTATGTGCCTCTTTTCACAGTGTTAAACAAAAAGCCAGGTTTTACAGTTTAAATAAAATATCCTTATTTCTTATGTAAAAGATAGGATGTGTGCTCTTTAGGACTTTATGTGTGGCATGGATGAATTGTGCAGGAGATGAAGGCAACTGTTTTTTAGGCAGCAATGGTCCTCCTTTGCCCTCTTTGCAAATGCTCAGTGATTCTGTACAGTGAGGTTGCTCTGAGAGCCTTAAGGAACAGCCCAAGCAGACATGGAAACCAGCTCCCTGTTCTCAGAAGACCAAAACACAATCCTTGCCTGGCTCTGGCACTGAAAATAACACAACAGCACTTTCATCAGGAGCCCCAAGATTCTCAAAACCCTCCGTATGCTGTGCTTGAGAGACTCCTAAAAGCAGAGAAACCTTATTTGCAGTCACTGGATTGCAAAGGCAAGTGTTTTCCTTCCTTCCTCTCCCTGCTGTGTAGTCCTTGTCAGCTTAGTTAACATCCTGAGTCCATGCAAGACAGCAAACATCACTCGGGGAATCGCCGAGGTAAGGGGAGCACGCATCTTCTACTGCCAGTTATTCCAGCCCTTGCACCTCTTACTGAAGAGTGGAAAAGGCGCCCAACTTTGTACATCGATGGACATCATAACACAGGCTGGGCCAGTGGGGAGCTCAGATTGCATGCCAGCTCTGACTGTAAACCTGGTGGGATGGCTGAACGGGAGGGAAGAATGCCAATTGGAAAATACAACCAGAAGATGTATGTGGTGACTTGCCTCCTTTCCAGCTTTGGGCAATGAGACTGTCCTGAGCGCTCTACCTTCATCTTGTGCTGAATGAAACCCATGTGAGTGCTCAGAACTCCCTTCCAAAGACACCAGGACTCCAGGTGGGCAGATGGCAGGGCACTGGACCCTGCTAGAAAATATTGGGGAGTACTGTACAGTCCCAGCCGCTTTAAAGTTGAGAGTAAACGTCAACTCATGTGTGGCATGCCAGACTATTTTGAGACAGGCAGAACATTGTAAAATACTTCTTGATTTATCTACTCTGTTTAAGGTCAGTCTGGCCTTTTAATTACACGTCTGCAAAAGGAGAAACTCATTCATAAGCGGAGAAACAATATTGTCCTGGACAGCAATAAGTCTGATGGAGATGTGGTAAACTTAGAGAGAAGAATCCTATTGTAACTGATGTGACTGTCCTTGTCCAGAAGAGATTCACTTCCTTTTGTGTAACATCTAACATAAAGAAGACATTGTCCATAAAATGGTCCCAAACTAAATTTTACTAATTGTAATGCCTTGCACAGCTGCATTTTGTGTTTTGTGGAGTCAGGCAAAGAAAAGGCCCTGGTTTTGCAGTCACTGATACAGAGGAACCTTCTGGACCAATATTCAGGTCCTACATTGCATTACGTGTAGGCCAGTAGTAAGAATTAGCCTCATCTCAAAATGCAAAACAGTAGCTAAAGAGCAGGGGAAAGGTGGTGGATAGAGGCAGTGGTGTCCCCGACTCTTCCGTGGATCGGCACCAGCACGATGCCTGGGACGCACAAGAGATTTTGAAGCTCTTGGACCTTTGGCCTTCCCTTTCTTCCTCCGTGGCAGGGCTTGCAGTGCTGGGTGGGCAACAGACGCTGCCGTTTGTAGGGACAGAGTAACCGTTATGTGATTACCCCGACCGCAAGGGGTTGGCCTGGAGGAACCTGGAGCTGCCTCCCCATCCTCTGCTCCAGTGACGGTGAGTGCCAAGACCAGGATGCTGGTGCCAGGCTGGGGTGCAGGGGGGACATGGAGGGGCTGGTACCCATGAGAAAAATGGTTGTGCCCTGGTGCTCCTGGCCTCTGTCTAAGCAGGGAATGGGTGGTCTGCTGCAGACCTCTGAAGCAGCTGTGATACCAACCCAAGGGCCACATGTATTCAGAGGAATATGTAGACACCGGTAGAATTTGCCGGAGCTGGTACGCCCGCAGACTGGGATGTAGGAGAACTGTCGGAGCTGTCTGTGCAGGAGGATGATTTCAGCTGCTTTCTGCTGTGTGTGTGACCACAGCATGGTGGTGGGCAGCAGGGAGAGAGGAGACGGAGGCAGGAGATGAGCACTGCATCTTTCTAGCCTTCTCCCCCGTGAAGACACAGCTTGATTCAACTAATGGCAGTAATTAGGGATAATACTTTGGTAAGGGTTCCAGATTTCCTTTATAATTAACCCCAGGGAGCTTATGTTTTTTCTGCCTACAGTAACCTGTCATATATGTGGTGAGGATTTCTTGTCTTTTTCTTCAGCTTTTTTTTTTCCTTTTTTTTTTCCTTTCTCCCCTGCCTCCCAATTCCAAGACAAAATTTTACTTTTTCCATTCATAGATAAATGGGACATTGCTGATGGAAATAGCTCCCTTGCCACCTCTTGCATCCATGAGCAGATAAAGAGGAAGGGTGTTTTGGGATCCTGGCCAAGAGTGGCATCTATAAAGGTGCTGTTAATCGGTGCTGTTCTCAAGGCGTAGGCCAAAGGTGGCATGAACGTGTCAAGGGGCTTGCTGATACCGCTGCTAAAATTAGAAACACTCCAGGGGCTTGATGTAGTCAGTCCTCAAAACACATCTGAGAAGAAAGTTTTTACAGTTCCTGTTTTCCTGGTGGGGAGATTAGCCAGGACTGCTGAAGCAGAATTTAAGTTTAGATTTGGGTATTTATGCTAATTAATAATTTGCTCAGATTGCCAGTTGCTTACCTGAACGAGCATTAATACACCCAGAGCTGCAATGAGACCCAGTCAGGGCTCTGCTCCTCTTTTGCTGTCTGTCTCTGGCCCCGACCAGCTGACACCAGCCATGTCCAGCGAGAAGGAGATGTAGGTTGTTAGCAGATGTAGGTGGATGTCTGCTCGGTGGCTGTGTCTCTCCTTCTCCCAGGATATCCCGGGATAACCTGCAAGCTTACGAATTTCTTGAACTTTAGGTTAGGTCCACATCTTTGTATTTAGCCTTAATTTGCGGCTCTTTCCTATTCATTTTTATAATTAGCACCTGAACCTGCTCGTGCTTTTGGTCTTTGCACTACCCAGAGGCGATGAGTTCTACAGTTTCACTCGGTGCTGAGCAAAAATGCACTTCTTTTGCTCCTTTTTACCCTCCAGCCTGACAATTTCTGTGACAACCCCCACCTTCTGCATTGCAAAGAATAGTGACTAATATTCCCCACTGAGTTTTTAAAAGCACTTCTGATAATCATTCTTGACATCTGCATGATTTTCTTCAATCTCCTATCTCCTTTTTCAAGCTAAGGACCCCTACATTGTTTAATCTTTTCTTATACGCCAGCTATATTGCTAATTATAATTCCATACGTAGTAAAAAAATCCAGGTACCATCAAGAACTAATAAATTGCCCAAACAGATTGAGAGAAGAATTTTGTTTTCCAGCCTTATCCCACAGAAACTGCATTCAAGACAGAAGGAGATGCAGCACAAAACGTACCTGACGTTTCTCTGGAAAATGACTGCCTTACCATGGTATAATCTATTGCACTTTTTAGAAACCACAGTTTTCACGACCAATTCAACAGCACAGAAATCTGAGCAACTGCCCTAAAATTATTATCCAAATCAAATATTTCTGAGCACTGGCCTTTCAGTGCTAAGATCTGAAACGAGAATTAGTATTTTTCAAGTGTTTCATATGATACATGCTCAGGAGAACAAATTACACGTGTTACACCTACAAATACCCATGGCCATGTATTTTTAATTTAACTTGGATACCGATGTCACTAACTGGAAAGACAACACAGATGCTTTGGGTCTCAGGTCCAGATGTTTTGGTGGCTGTGACAACACCTGTGCTGACTCCGTTGGCAGCACCAGCAGCCCCAACACAACCGCTGTGCCTGCACAGCCCTCAGAGGAGCAAACCAGCCCGGTCCTCCCGCGGCGGGGACCTGGGCAGCAGCCTGAGAGGGATGCAGAGCTGCTTCTCTGTTGCAAAGGCGCCTCAGAAGCTCAAGGGAAAGCATGAGTGAAGCTGCTGATGTTTTACTCCCTGTTTGTTCTCTGCAAAGCAGGGGGGTAGAAGGACCCAGCTTGTCATTCCTTACAACAAAGCAGGAGGGGTTTTTTAGCTTTGGACTTTTTCTCTGTTTATATTTGAATTTGCGACGTGGGAAGGGACAGAGATGGGGACATCCCAGTTGGGTGTCTGTGCCAAAGGGGGAATGGCTTAGAAGTTTTGGCAACCAGCAATATGGGGAATTCATCTAAACCGTAACTTAGTGAGCGGGCTCCCCTGCGTAACCGAATCCTTCACAGGGTCACTGGAGTGATTTAATCTCAGTGGTTTCATTTCACCTGTTAATTCACTTGTTAATAAGGTTAATAAGTTAATCTTGCTTTCAATGACTTTGCAAGTATACCTTAAGAAAGGCAGGATCAAGGTGGAGAAGTGCTTGAAACACACTAGTTATAGACCACTACTTTTTTTGGAGTGTGTCAGTAAACATTTTCTTTCCGTCTCAGTGCCTTATACCTGCGTGAGCACAGGTGCCTGGCGGTGTTGTTCATACGTACCTTCCAGAGAGGAGCAGTGCTTCATGATTTGGCAAGACATCAATGCTTTGTTAAAATTCTCCAGGTACGACTGGGGACTTTTCTGTAATCAAATGAGTAGGTAGAGAATACAGGGTTTTGTTTTCAGGGTTTTTTTCCACAGGCAGGTTGTTATTACTGCTGAGGAGATGAGAAATATAATGCAAATGACAAAACCTAGATGATGGCTGTATTACCAAGAAGCAGAAAACACAATCAAATGGAAAAGAGAAGCGCTAGGACAAGTGTCTCGACAAGGTCAAACTGCATGCCAAAGGAGCTGCGGAGCCACCGTGATGCATCTCACCCAACCAATTAACAAGGCTATTTAAATTTGAAAAATTCTTGGTTTGGTCAAAATTTGACTGAAAGCATTTGAAGAAAGGTGGCCATTAAAGATTAGCAACAGAGAGCAGGAAGAAATACGTATATGTTTTTTCCTTGTCAGTAAAGTATTTTCCAGTCATAAGAGTGTCTTGTGCCGCATGCTGATCTCACAGATGGTGCAGTAAATCAGGGCTAACTCTGAAAGTGTCAGTGGAATTATCTTTGTGTAAATGGTATCGGAATTGGTCCCTAGCTGTGAAAGACAGGGATAGCCTTGGGGCGTAAGCACAGATAAGAGAACTAAAGGCTGTGAAGGCTTTTTTTTTTTTTTTTTTTTTTGCCTTGCAGTCTGACTCACTTTGTGGCTTTGAGCATTTTGCATAATTCTTTTGCTTTGGTTTCCTCCCTGCAAAGTCAGCTGATAGTTCCAGAGGAGCTCTTGAGTGGAGAACTTTGATTATGGAAATTGCTATGGAAATGCTTGTTTATTACCGTTAATGGAAGTAACATAACACATTAGAAAATTTTAGCTCAGCCAAGGGACTCGGAGGGCAAAAGGCACCACAAATTCACCAATAGCCGGGTTTTGAAGTACCAGCTATTATTCCGTATGATGAAGAGAACTTTCAGCTTTCAGGGAAAGATACCACCCAAGAGTGAAGCAAAGAATACAATCCCGTGACTGCACGGGTCAGACTTCAAAACTCAGTACAAGTTCCTTGTGACTTGCATGTGAATGCAATGTCAGGCAGTTGTGACCACAAGCCCTTCTTCTTTGATGTCTGTTCGGCTTATATTAAATTTGAGGGTGTTCTGCGATATCTCTGTAGATACGTAGGCTTTGGCGGTCTTCTCTCCTAAGGAGAGAGACTGTGGGCTTGTACAGCCCAT
>NW_009636489.1:304448-305108 GCF_000690535.1 Cariama cristata | reverse complement strand
CCCTCTCCCTCATTCCTCTTTTAAAAGATGCACCTAACTTTTGGTTAAAGATTGTGAGGAGTGGGGTCTGTACTGGTTGTCTGTATAGTGTCATGAATATTCATTAAATCAGGTGGGCACGTTACCACCATAATCTTATTTGAATTTGAGACAAGGGATGCTCACATACAAAAAATCCTACCTGTGTACTTCATAGGAGCTGATGTGCTGCCAGAAGGGAGCAAGCTGGCAACCTAGTAGCAGTGATAGATCAAAGGCAGAGAGTGATGTTTTCCTAATGTCTCAAATAAATAATCATGGGCTAAGTAAAGGAAAAGAGAACTCCTGAATTTACACAGTTTCTGGAAAGAAATTTCAGAAGCCTGCTCACCATGAACGTATCCTTCAGCTTTCTAATAAAGGAGGCTGGGATGTGCCAACAACAGAAGATTCCTGGCCTTTACTATGGCTCCGGGCATTGAAGATGGGATTAATTTTGCCTAAACGTGGCCAGGTGTCTGGCCTCCTTCCACAATCAGTGGAGGAAAATAAGGTGATTTATCCAACCTCTCTCTGTCCCTGGGCTGTAGAGGGAACCTAGTTTAGACCAGGTACTAACTTACAGACAGCTAAAATTAGCAAGATGAATTGCTCTTTTACTGCTTCATATGTTTAACAAAT
>NW_009636489.1:301418-304417 GCF_000690535.1 Cariama cristata | reverse complement strand
TTCCCCGCAATTGTGTATAAAGTCTCTGTTTTACAGGGAGAGAGGAGAGTGAGGCTGAGATAAACCGACTTCCCCAAAGACGGTTAGCGACAGACCTGAGACTCAAACACACGTGCGTCTGACTCCAGCCCCCCTTCCAGATTACAGAGCCTCCCAAGGACAACAAATAACCAGTCTCTGGGCAGGGAACCATTTCCTCTTCTCCTCATGGGCGTAAAGGAGGGCCAAAAAATATGGCTGAGTGGACAAACACAGCTGGCTCCATCAGGCAGGTTCTGAGATTTAGGGTCGCTTGTGGGACATCTAGGGCTCATTACCAAACTCTGCTAATTTCAGTTCCCTAAAGTTGAGTTTCAAGTTTCAGAAAATTGGGCTTGTGAAGAAGTATGCAGTGATTTACCTGCCTCGCCTGACAACAGCATTGCATCGTTGCTGTTGCTCTCTTTGCCGAGCATATGGAAGCTGAGTGCTCCCTGGCTAGTATCCAGACATCCAAAAGTTAAATTGATGGGAATTGCCATGAGGGTTCTAGCTAATGGGAGACATAAAGAATGAAGCCTGTTTTATTTTTGCTTGTTTCTTTTCTTATGAGAGTTTTCTTCACAGAACAAACCTAGATACGACTGCGTGCAGCATAATTCTTCTGCGTCTCCCCCCCCGGGGATGACTTACGCCAAGTTGTGATCTGTTTTGCTGTTCCAGCCCATTGGGCTCATCAGTTTATTCAACTGACTTTTTTAAAATTACCCTATTTTTCCTGACTTTGGAAAAAGTGGCAAGAATCTAATTGCACTTCTGGGCACGGGGTGTAATGTCAAGGCGGCGGGATGAAGGGAGGGGAGGACTTGGCTTCTCAGAAGGGGAAGAGCTCCCTGGGCAAACCTCTTGGGGTGGCTTGGGTGATGTGCACATCAGTCATCGGTATACAGGACACGCTTTAAGCCACATAGCTGGTGTCTGCACAATCCAGTGCGGGATGCTTAGTGGTTTCTTATCCGCAGGGACAGATGTTACAGAGAAGCTTAGATATGCACCTGTAGTTAGATTAAACATTCGAGGGCCTATCTTCTTCAAGCCATTAGAGCTTGAGGTCCCTCTTCACAGACTGCTGTATATGAACTCTCTGGACCAAACTGTAGATTAATAGCTCCACAGATGGAGAATTTTTTTTTTTTTTCCTAAATCGCAGTTCTGTTTCATTTTATGTTGCTTGGTAGATTAAGTTTTAGAGCTCTCTGAGGTGTGTTTTTTTTTTTTCTTATGCAAAGCGAGACCAGAAATTTTTACTGTTGGTACAGTTTTGAAAGCTTTTTTTTTTTTTCTTTTTGCCGTAAGCAAAACTCAGGAAATCAAAGGTGATTCATCTTTAAGCAGCAAGTGATTTAAACCAAACAATGCTTTTTGATTTATGATAATGAAAAAGATTGCAGAATGATGACGGGTCAGATGAAAACTCACACTGCACCGATTTTTATGGTAAGTATCATTATATTCATGCACTCAACTAATTCTTCACTATCAGTTTTATTTGTGGGTTTTATTTATTTTAAAAGCTTTTATTTAGGGAATTTATTGGCAGGGTGTGATTGACAGCCTTGGAAAAAGAAGTCTGCTATTCAGAGAACGGATATAAAATTTCCTCATGCAGCCCTGCCAGTGTGCCTCAGCTCATCAGGCCCACAACAAAAGAGTAAAAGAACATGAGAGCATCTTTCTGTGGTCAGATTGAAAGCCTGGCCTGGCATCCTGTCTTCAACAGTGACCCATAAGAGCTGCCTGGGGGGTACCATGAAAGAAGAGGAAATGCAGGATGATACTTTCTCCCAAATACCCCCCCAGTCAGCAATAATTTGTGGCTCGGAGAGTTCCCGTGCTGGAGGCTCACACACGTAGGCACGCTCACAGCATCGCCACGCACACACGCAGGACCCACAGCATCCTGGGGCCAGACATTCCACTTTCTCTATTGCATATTTTTGTGATAACAAAACATTTTTGGCTTTTGGATTTTTCGCTTTGTTTTGTTTGTTTAGTTGGGTTTTTTTTTTGTCACCTGCTGGTTTCATTGCGTGCTCCCCAGTTTTGGACTGGAAAGGGGATGCCCATGTCCCTATCTCTATGCTGATCACTGGGAGAGACATTTGGTTTCTGAACCTTTCCTTCAGCAACACAATTTCCTTTTTTGCTGACTTCAGGCCTAGACTTGACTTAGAGTATGACCATTAAAAACATTAAACATTAATGAACACTAAAAAATTGAGTCAGTCCCAATCATAAGATTTTTTTTTTTTAATCAACTGCTTTTTGATTTTTAAGCTAAATAATGTATTTTACTTCTCTTGTGGATTTATAACTGCTGGAAGTACTTCTCTGTCATGCTTTTAATCTGGTTTATTTTATTTTTTCCTGCACCATAAATTTAGACAGCTTTTTGCTTATTTAAACCCAGCTTTCATGAATCTGCTTGACTCCAGGAGCCAGAGTTTTAAGAAACGGGTCAAGTATGGTGAGACTGAAGACAAAGCCATAAGAGCTTGCAGTTCTAGGATTTTTTGTTGTTGTTGCAGTTGTTTTGTTTTCAGAAAACTCATTTGGGAAACATCTAAACCATGCTGTACTCAACGTAGGCTGCTCCAGAGAGTGACAGCTGGATTTTACATTAAGGACAGAGAATCAGTGAAAAGTAGGTCTGGAAAGGGCCTGTTAATATCATCTGGCTCATCCCCCTTTCTGAGACAGGATTCCTGTGTCATTTGTCCAATGTGGCCTTAAAATTTCTTCCTGTGACAGAGAGTCTGCAGCCTTGCTAGATAACCTATTCCAGTGCTTAACTACCCTTATCACTAGAAAGATTTCCTAATGCCTAAACTAAGTCTCTCTTCCTGCCGCCTAAGCCCATTATTTCTTATCCTACTCTCCGTAGAGATGAAAAACATTTATTTGCTTGTTCTTTGCAGCAGCCTTTAAGAAAAGCTTTATCATGCCCTTCCTGGGTCCTC
>NW_009636489.1:247198-301387 GCF_000690535.1 Cariama cristata | reverse complement strand
TGCCCTACACTGAACAACCACCCTCCTCCTCTCTCTTCTCCCAGGCCATTATTTCTAGACCTCTGACCGTTCACCCTACCTCCTTTCAACTCCCTTGGCTTGGCAGGTGTCTTTATCGAGGTATGAAAGCGGACCCACTCTTTCTTTGGAGAGGACATCACGCCTGGGGCAGTGATGCAGGGAGGAGGTGGACCATTTCTCCGTTCCTACTGACACAGCCTCTCTGCTCATCCCACGACGACATTTTACTTTTACCCACAGCAGCACCGTGTCGTGTCCCCAAGAGCTGTTTTACCTCGGCACCCAGCCCTTTGCGCAGAGCTGCTGCCCTGACAGCCAGACCCCCTCCACCTATGGGGGGCATTTCACACTCGGCCCTACGGAATGATGGATTTCTGCGGATCAGGCCACCCCCACCTGGGTACACAGCTGTCTCAAGCCTCAACTGGGAGACTTTTGGGCTTCAGCTCGACCCCCTGGGGACAACACAATGCAGTACACAGGTGTAGCAGAGATCTGTCTGACCACAATCACTTTATTACTAAAAGTATTTGAAAAATACTGGAGGCCCTAACCTCTCCCTGTACCTTGCCTCTCTTGCACCCAGGTAGTGTTACAGGATAAAATTTCTTGCTTCTCTCCCTCAAGCCATGCTTCCAAGTAACGGGCAGTGACTTCCTTTTCTTACAACCACTTGTACTTGGGACTTGCATCTCTATGGCCATTCATTCAGCCACGAGGTGACAGCTCCTATCTCAGCCAAGTTTGTTCCATCTCTTCGTGGGGACTCAGCCGATAGTTAGGAGCACCGTACTGGGTGTCTCTGGACTGCTGTTCTGCCACCTTTTAGGGATAATCCTCCAATGTGCTCAACTATTTTTTTCTGGGCCAGCCTATCTAGAGTGTACTATAGTCATGGTTCTTGCACATCCTGGACACATGTCCAATATACCATAAGAGCTGGAGTTTATTAATGGTTACCAACATATTTCACTCTTCACAATAACTTCAATATGCTTGTCAATTTTTCACTTCACGCACAGCAGCTCTAAAAATGCATTGAAACAGCATTTAATTGATCTTAATGATGTTGTCGGTAATACCACGAACCTATTTCCTCCTTTCCTGCACTGATCAGATGTGCCCAGCCCATTGACATCTGACACACTTTGGAGCTTACACAAATCAGGCATTAGAAAGATCTATCCGCAACTCCTTTGAATGAGATGAGATGGTTCTGGCAGTCAGTGGTTTTTTACTTCTGTCTGATGAGCGTTTCAGAAGTAACTGCTCCACGTTGGTCTTGCACCGTGGAGCATATGCCGTGCTCGGTACTCCTCGCTGCTGTGTAATGCAGACCTCCCTGGGCAGTCGGTCAGTCACTTTGGTGGTGCCTCTCCACGCTGCCGCAGCTCCCAGTTGTCAGCAGAGCCTCCTAGTAGAATGATACTTGGTGTTTCTGACAAATCTGAAAGAATTAAGTGTGGACCTGTTATTACTGTCCATTGCCAGGACATCATCAAACTGACATGATCTCATTCCTACACAAGCATAGAGCCTGCAACCTAATGTCAAGGATTAAAGGAAATCCTGGAAAATTTGTGTACTAGTGCTGTCTTGCTTTTCCTTCTTATTACTCTTTCCAGCCCTCTCTCCTCAGCCCCCTCCTTCTCCAAAGAGGGGAGGACAGAGATGAGGAAGATCTGACAAAGTGATTGAAATGGCTTTTTGCAAGGCACCTGGTAAACTTTATTCAGTTAAGCAGATAAACCTGTGCTTCATTAAGTGAGCTTTAATAAGATCCATCAATGTCGGGTGTGCTGCTTTTTATGATTTTCTCTTTGTTTGTTTTGTTTCTTGCCAGGAAGAGCATAGACCTGGTGCAAGGGTAATGGGCCAAAACAGAGGGAGAACGGAGGCTGGAGGAGATATTTGGGTTTAGATAGGACTGCCTGGAGTACAGAGGTTACAAGTTCTGTGATTTTCTGCAGAGGTTGAGACTGAGCTGGCTGAGACGGCAGCTGTATTACCTTGAACTGAAAACATCTCATTGGCAGTTGTGCTCTGCAGCCCTGTTGATTGCTCGAGCTTGTCAAATTACACCACGTCATTTTTATTAGCTTGATATCTGGAGAGCTATCTCAACCATTAGAAAAGGTGGTTAAAACTACATCAAATGATTTGTATCTAGCATAACATTGCTGTTGGGTTGCCAATTCCTAGAAACTTTCTGATGCCGCTTCCAGTGCCTCGCTTCCCGCTGAGTAGTAGCTTTTACTATAAAATAAAAGCTTTTAGGAATCCAATGTGCTAAAGTGCTCAGAAACTGCCCTTACTCATATTTTGTTTAGTTGCCAATAGCTTTAATCAGAGTTACCTTTTCTGAGTCATCGGTGTGACTAATACCCTTGTGAGCCCACCTAGAATAGACTTCCTCTGAAGTAATTTGTCCTCTTCCCACCCAGCTACCTCTGATCCATAAAAAGGCAACTTTGGCAAATCCCTTTGGTCTTCCATTGTATCACAATCGCATAAATAAGACGGGTAAGTAACAATATTGGAATGTTTCCTCAGGGACATCATTAAGTGTTCTGCTGAAAAGAGTAGTGTTTGTCATTTCTGATGCAAAATAAAATGAGTAAAGAGACTTGCCCAACTCCCATTCTGAAGCAGTGACAGAGCTAGGATTAGGCTCTATCACCTGAACCCCAATGCAAGGATTTGTTCACTAAAAATAAACAATCCCGGCTTCTCTAAACCCATCACATCATTGGATTTTCAGATTCAGTCTAATTGGGAATATTGACATACCATTCTAACTATTCCACCCTATTTATACCTCTCCCCCTAGCACACCTCAATTACCTTATTTCCAGGTGCATGGACCTTGTGTTAATTGTCAACAAAGTTTTAGTTCAGCACAATTGCAGCTTGTTTGTAGGTGTGGCAAAGAGAAGAGGTGTATTGCCAGACACTGACCTTTCCTTCAGAGTCAAGAGGAAGGTTCTTCAGAGTCAGGGTCACCATCCTTTCTGTCCTTGGTGCAGAACGCAGCAGCCGCCTTTCCCTGTGGGTAGGTTATTTGGAGATTAAGGATATTTTAGGGAACGTTATTTTTTACTGGGTTCAGTTTCTCTGGGAGATTGGTTTTACATGCTAAACCCATGTCAGTCCAGTAGATCTTGTTATAGATAGTCGTGGCATTTGTGTACTATGAGTGGTTTGAGAATTTCTGATAGCAACCTAGAGATTTTATTTTTAACTTTTTTATTGATAATGGTGAAAAGATATCAGTGAGCACTGTGGTCTCACCTGTCTACCTGCCGTGGTACAAACGTTGCTCACATCTATGTGCATCCATGGGTTACTAGAGTCTTAGAAGACCCATTCTTGTGTGTGTAACAGCAGTTTCACAAGCATTTATTTTAAGGGGAGTATTATCTCTCTCCCCCACCTTTCTGCGGGTGCCAGCCAGCAGAACCCAGTGACCGCTCAGGCTAAAAAATCAATTTGCTTGTGTACTGCTGTTAGTCTAGCGCACAACGAAAATGTTTTTTGTTGGATTGGCCTCACAAAACCAGCTGGGCAAGCAACACCGGGTCTGGGGCTGCGGGAGAGGGAGGGCCAGGAGGAAGCGTGAGGGGAGACAGAGAGGGATGGTGATGGGGGAAAAGGGTTTCCACACTCATGAGAATGTCTGAAGATTTCCCATTCTGGCGCCTTGTGAACACACAGGTTAAAGCAGTCGCCTCTTGTTTTGTTCCAGTATTTCAGTGATGCAGCCGCTGGAGTCCATGAGAGGCATTAGTCGCTGGCAGGCCGTGTAGCCTGAGAGATAGCCGTGGCACCTGAGCCATGTAAGCTAACATAGCATGTGTCGGCATCTTTTTTTTTATTGAAATACTTACTAAAGAATACCTTAATATTGTCCGATAGAAATGCACATATAAGTGTGTCTGTATATATATACATACACCACTTAAAAAAGCAGTATGTCTTTTGCCTTCAACAATACTTCGCAATTCGACAGGAAACTCCAGACATGTTCATATCTAATTAAATAGTTTCTCATCCAGGATTACCTATTTTTCCCCTCTATTTAATGAGCTGCCTCTAGCAAGATCTGGGAAATAGTGTGTTTTCTTTTTTCTTTGTGTTTTAAGTAACCTTTATGCTTCCATATGACTTGCATGACTCAGCCTTTATCATTTATAGATTACAAAGTCACAATTAAAGTCCTAGATAAGACTAACGAGTTAAGCATGGCAGACAGAAGCACTCTTTTCTTTTTTTAAATGAAATTCTAACTAAACTTTAAATCTGCAAAGAAGGCATAAATTCATAGTGCAATATTGATTACAAAGAGTTAATTTGTCTAATAAGTCAATTCTGAAAAATTCTGCAATGCCTAACAAATGAAGGTTGCGTGGCTTGGCGTGCTCATGTTCTTCCCCACCCTCTGCTCCATCATACCATGAAAAGTGTATTATCCTTGATAATGATGTTAAATGAATTTTTTTAAGGACTGTTTCTTTAAAGCAGAAGATTTTTTGACTGCACATTACCCTGGATACTTAAATGTTGTTTATGCAGTTGTCATTCAGCAGTTTTGTATTTTCCACTCTTGATGGGAAATGTTCACCCAACTCTGATTTATTATTATTTGTAGTAAGAGTGTGCTGCTCTCCAGTAAAAGAAAATGTTTTCACAATATTAATCTAAAGACATGTTTTTCACTTTTATGTTAAACTTTCATTATCTGAGGTGAGGTAATCCTAACCAGATAGTTACACTTCAGTGAAGAATGAAAAGAAGGGAAAGGGTGTGCTGTGGCTGGAGGGTGAGGTGCATTCCTGACAGCCTGCTCTACCTTGGTGCACTTGCTTGAACCCAGATGTTTGGAGATTGTTAAATGTCTGTTCTCTTGCTTTTGGTAGATGTAACCTTGTTTATCTCAGCAGCAGTTCTCAGCGTCCACACCACTCCTCACTAAGTGGATGAATAGGCTTATTTATTTAGTTAGTTATTTTAATCACAGGGAGTACAGATTAGGAGAGGGAGAAGGAAAACTCCCACAAAAGCTGGTGGAAGTTCCTGTAGTGGAGAAGGTCCTGTGGTGCACAAATCTTTGAATTCCCACATGCACTGGGCTTTGGTTCCCCAGAACCACGAAAAGCACAAATTTAATTTAAGAAAAGGAAAGGGGGAGTACAGAATGGAGAAAAAAAAAAAAATTTCAGGGAAATGTATGTGTGTGACCCTCTGTACTACCAGTTAGAGGGCAGAGCTCTGCTCCTCATGCAAGAGTGGGTCCTTCCTTGAGGTCCCCTGAACGCTCTGGACCATCCACATGAGATGGTAGGATCAAGAGTTGCTGAGATTTGGGTGCAAGTTTCATGTTCTTCCTCCTTCAGATAAGCATGTATTTATTCAGGTTGCTTTAAATTACTTTTCATTGATCCAGATATTTCATACTTAGGATGTTTCATACTCAGGCTAAAATATAAAAAGGTCACATACAGTAATTAAAAATACATTCTCCTCATGAAAACTGAAGGGAAATTTAAGCTTTAATTAAGTCAGAAAAAAATTTGAAAAGCGTCATTTTCTTATTCAACAGCTTTTCCTTGAATGTACCTTGCTTTAGGCACATACACTCAAGGATACCATAGTGCATTTGTTTGCTCTTTAAAACAATTATTAAATACATTAGAAATTCTTTATCTCTGTGTGCAATCAGCAGAGCTTTCACCTTGTTCATCTTTGCAAAGTCTTCATTGCTGGTAATGATGTGTGAGCCTGGAGGAATTGTGGTAAGAAATTTTAAAATTGCTGTGATCTAGACAGAGTGACACACATTTCAAAAAATGTGTGTACACAGGTTAGGATAGGTCAGTGTAAAGATTTTAGCAGTGGGATGGCTATAATATACATGTTTAAAAGCAAATCCTCGGGTATTTGGTGTGCTGTGTAATTCTTATATATAACTATATATGACCTGTCTCCCAGAGAAGGATGGCCTTAGATGATGCAGGACCTCAGTCAAGCATTCTGGAGTATTTTAAAACAAAAATAGGACATTTGCCAGTCTCCACTCAGTCTTAAACCCCTATCTGAGACCACGTCTCCTACCTCTGACAGCCTCCAACAACCTCATTTCTGCAAAACCCAATCCCAGCCCTCACCCAGCCCTGTTCCTCATCTGCCCTGTTGCACCAGCAGGATGCTAATGCCTGTGCCCACATCTTATGTTTTAAGTCCTATTCATTTGCTTCATCATGTCCTCGCTTTCCATTGGAAAATGGAAAAGCTACCTCCGTTATGAAGGAGGTACTTGCCAAAATTTATCCTGGGGGAATTTCTGGCAGCATCACTTCTTCCTCGCCTGTGACCCAGGGACAGCTGACTCCTTTTCCTTATCCAGGAATTGACTGAAGAGAATCTGTTGCTTTTACAGCTGTCAAGTGTATCTGACAATATTTGTCCTTGTATTCACGTGCACGCCGCAGAAGGCTGATGCTTTATCCTTTTGTTTTCCTGATCTCATATCCCCAGGAGGTTAAAGAGAATTAAATAATATGTAGAAAAACTTTAGCATCAGAGGTTTCAATATTGTTAAGGGATTTAATATACCGTAATTGTTCAAGACTTCGCTGTTTCCTTGTGGGTCTGTTTCTCCCTCACTATGATTAAGTTAATGGTGAAGCCTAGATAAATATGACATTTAACGCAATCTTATTCTTGCTGCTATGGAGACATGCCTTGTAGAGTGTGTCTACTTCACTTTGGTCTACCACAGCATGATAAGTTCAGCATGCCTCTGCCAGATCTTCCTAGCTCCCTGTCTTTGTTGTTAACATGCATGTAAGTATAATACTCAGCAACTTCACACAACATTTGTCTTCATTAAAGCACTTCGCAGACCTTAGTTAATGAAGGCCTGTCAATGTGGTTTTAGGTGGGAAAGGCCTTTTACAATACAGGAAAAATGGTGAAATTGAGGGACAGAGGCACTAAACTTAGATCTTCCAAGGTGCTCGGGCACCTAGGAGCCGAGTTTTGTGTTACAGTCTCTCCAGTGCCAAAGCCATTTAAAAATTTTTCCATCCCTTCCCACAGCTCTGCCTGCAGTTTGTCCTTCCCCTCAGCCACAGCAGTTCTGTTGTTCATGGGGACTTCTGGAAAGCAGAGCAGTAGAAACGTTTGTTTGTTGGTTTTCGTTGTTTCTAAAATTTTTCCATCCCTTCCCACAGCTCTGCCTGCAGTTTGTCCTTCCCCTCAGCCACAGCAGTTCTGTTGTTCATGGGGACTTCTGGAAAGCAGAGCAGTAGTAACGTGTTGCTAAGAGTACATCCTGGCCCCATCACCTCGTTCAGCCCTTAACGAAGGCTGATACCAATGGGAGTTTTTGCTTGTTAAAGACGGAAGCAAAACCAAACCAGGACTTCAGATTTTGCTTGTGGTGACACGGTGACGGCCCTTTTCTGGAGAGGCATGTGCTCCTTGCTGTACATGCACAGAGGGAGACAACCTTTCACTCTGCCTAAGGTGAAGAAATGGTTTGTTAAGGGTAAAACAATACAAACAGCCCTTTCCAAATGTCTGTGTGCATTTTTTGTTTGTTTTTTTGTTTGTTTGTTTGTTGGTTTTTGTTGTTTCTTTTTATTTGTTTGTTTGTTTTTTTAAATATGTACTTGTTCAATGACCTCTTTAAGCCATGACTTCATGAACAGGGGACAGGAAGGAGTAGGAATTACTGCCTGAGATCAGAGAGAGGGCAAGAACTTTATTAACCAGCTTTGCCAATAAAGAATTCATATTTTGGAATAATTTCCATGGAGGTTAATGGGATTTTAGTACAGAAAAACTAGAGGGCTCTCAACCTAGGCAGTGTGTATGCAGATCTGTCTATATTAGGTCAACACGAATACTAAAAATCACTTTGTTCTCTAGCTGGTCACAGCTTTCTGCTTAACAACTCAGCAGGCTGGGATATGGGGTCCTGCGCTTGATTTGCTGCTTGAAGTTGGAAATCCCTGTTCCCCCAGGAAAGCAAGGGCAAAGTCCCACGGAGCCAGCACATCACACTGCCTACACCTCATGGAGGTTAATGGGATTTTAGTACAGAAAAACTAGAGGGCTCTCAACCTAGGCAGTGTGTATGCAGATCTGTCTATATTAGGTCAACACGAATACTAAAAATCACTTTGTTCTCTAGCTGGTCACAGCTTTCTGCTTAACAACTCAGCAGGCTGGGATATGGGGTCCTGCGCTTGATTTGCTGCTTGAAGTTGGAAATCCCTGTTCCCCCAGGAAAGCAAGGGCAAAGTCCCATGGAGCCAGCACATCACACTGCCTACTCCGAGGGGTCCATGTGTGGTGTCAGCTTTATGCACTGTTTCTCGCAATTTCTATTTCTGCCCTCTCCATATAGGTTTTGATAAAGGACATCTTAATGAGGACTGAATGACATTTATTATCCAGACAGTGTATCATGGCCAGTTAGCCTGATGGATTGGTAAGAACACGACTCATCTCCATACCATTATTCAGTCCTTAATTAGGGAATTTTTCCTTAGTAAGGGCTGAACTGTGACACCATGCAAGGCTTTCAGATTTACCTCATGTTACTCGTAAGGAGCAAGTGCCTCTTGTGCACACTCCAGAGACAGTCTTCCACCAAGATACACGAAGGGCTTTGCTCAAATTTCTCATCCAGCAGACTTCAGTGCACAAGGGCTGTGTCTGCATGCAGGAGAAGACCCGGACAGATGTAGCTGCCTTTACCTCCTTCAATTTTAAAATGTGTTAGAGGTACTTTATTTCTCCAAGTATGGAAATCAGGGCATGCCTGCATTGCTAGTTAAGGTGTAGTACGTACCCAGGGCTTACCTCTGGATGGGTTCATCTGCTTTATATCCCTAGTCCTATTAATTGAAGTTTCTTTCTTTTTACTGGACCAACAAATCTCTAGTTGTAGAGTCAGAGACTTGCCAAACTTCTGTAAGAGTTGAGCTCACTCTTTTAATGGGTTGTGAACAAGATGCTTGTCCTCCCAGAAAGACACTGTGGGCATCTCTGGCCAAAATAAAGCCCTGGTGGCATGGACAGCTACTGCATCAGGAAAAACCTCAAAGAATATCTCTTTCTGCGAGCAAGTGATGCAATAGGACTGTAAGAGCAAACTGCGAGCAACCATTCAGTGCCTTCTGTAAAGTGAAAGAAAAATGTACTTTGATCCTTTGGGAGATGCATTTGGACGTAGCTAGTCATGGAATATTTAAAGGAGCCTTGGGGGGAACTTCTGGTGAGAGAGTTTAGCTCACAGTCACTACCTGTGGTAGCTGCAAACTGTCATGTTTATTTTTCCTCTCCTGGGGAGAAAAAAACAATGCCTGTTTTCAGTGACAATGGGGGCTTGCCCTGTAAAACAAGTTTCTCTATGACTGTTGTGTAATATTTGTGGGGAGGCAAAACTGAGCAAATCAGATTTGTTTACAACAAAGAGGACTTGTTCCTCGGAGGCTGTTGTGATGCAGCTTCCCCAGTTCCAAATGATGCTAACTGGCTCCCACCTAGTTACCAAAGGGAGGCTCTGTGATTTCAGATGTGTCACCTGCTGGAAATGACTAGAAGACTGAAATGTATTAAATTCCTCAGGGAGTGTTTTTTATCCTTTTAAACGAGTTTTTGTGTGAAGAGGTATTTGATAGAACATCCCCAGTGTAAGATAAATAGTTTCCCTGACTTCAGGACTAATTATCCTCAGGGACACAACAAACTGAACCTTAGACGAGCCAGAAATAAAATGGTATCTTGTGGCTATAGTGGGAAGTAGGCAGTTACACTCCTACCATACATGATTAGATGGCTATCGAGCTTGTTATTGTCGGAGAGGAAATGATCGGCTTTCTCACACAGAGCCTCCACAAATAACAAAGTACTTGTGCGCTGCAGCAGCACTCTCTCTCTGTTGTGCATAGGCAGATGTACATCACCGGCAGCCTTTGCTGGTTGTACTTATTTCAGACCAAACAGGGTCTTTACACAGTCAAAAGAGAGAACTTTTTGTGCATACTTTTCATGTTTATACAATATACTTATTTAAAATACGTATCTCTTACTGAAGGATGAGAAAGAATGCTTTTGTTGATCCTTACAAATCCAGGAATAAAATGGGGATTTGTTATGTTTGTCCAGTGCTTAAGGTCTTTTTCTGTTTTCTTTATCTCCTCAGTTTTTCTCAGATGTATTTCACTGACACTTAGTTCAACATTTGAGGCTGCAGGTTGTGACTGGAAGCAGAAGGGTAAATGCGTATTGAAATTGTTCTTGCAGTCTGAGCAAAACCGACCAGAAACCTCATGAGAATTTCAGGGAAAAGTTACGTTTTGCAGCTCAGGGTTAAGGTGTTTTGTTGTTGTTTTCTTTTCCTCCCCTCCTCAGTCAAAACTCCCATTAAAGCCAGCTGTAGTTTTGCCTGAATAAGGACTGCAAGATCTAGCCAAATTTTGCAGGATAAAAAGTTCATCTGCTCCTTAAACTCTGGATAAGCATCTGAACTCTGTGCCACATTCCTAAATTAGATCATTCCCAGCACGAACCTCGCTCCAGGAGAAACCCTGCCAGGCCATGCCGTGGGGCTGTGCTGGGGGAGGCTCCCGCGGGGCAAAGACTTTGGTCCGTGGGGCAAAGCGGGATGCGTGGGGAGCACCAGGGTCTCACCGCAGGGAAGGGGCAGAGAGGAGGGAGGGGGGAGAGGGCGTGGGACAGAGCACTGGCCTAAGGCACGTGGTTCACCATATTTTGGGGGAATCTGTTGCCTGTCACATCTCTCACCGGTGATGCGGTATGCAGCCTGGAGGTAAGAAAAGTCTGGAGCATCGCAGCGCTGGCCCCAGCCGGGAGGGATGGACACAATGTCCTGGCTGGCCGAGGGCACATCAGACTGAGGCTGCTACTTATATCCGGGGGAGATGGAGAGTGACAGCACACGCAGCCTCCGTATCGCTCACCCTAACTGTTTGAAGGGCAAATGCCTCCAGTGGAGAGGGCAGCTTCTCCTCTCTTAGCTCTTTTAGGTGCCACTTGGAAACTGCCTTTTGTAATGAGAGCCCTTTTGTATCAGCCTGCTAAAATTGAGGCTTATGTGAGAGGGCCACGCTGCAGGAGCAAACACCAGCCCCAGTGGTCCTCCACCCTGCCTCCTGGGGTAGAGCAAACACACGGCAACGAGTTCCTCTGAAGGACTGCTTGGAAGTGTTTATTGCTAAAGTTGCCAAATAGAGACATAAAAAGGAGAAAAGTCCCAGCTCTAGCCAGTGGATTTGTGCTTAGCACGGTATTTTAACTAACTGTTGAGTCTGAACGCTTAGAGTGCCTTTGAGAGTAAGGTCTGCCTGGGGAAGTGTGAAAATAGGGCTTGTGTGGCTGAAGGAGGAACCCTTTTGGCATCACCCCTTCCTCCAGGCAACGCCGCTGGCTGGACCTGGGGAGCTCCCTCCCAGCATCCCAAGGATTCCTAAATTCCCCGCGAGCGTTGTGAATGCGAAGGTGGCATTCGTAAATTACGATTCTCTAAACGGGATCGTTGCGACTTGTGCATTCACATATTGCAGTTGCAAAGCTATGGATTTTCTGATTTTTGTCACACTCTGATAAGATTAAAAAAACACAGTTATATTCGATCCTGCTGACTGAGTTGCAGAAGTAATTTCTTATTCAACTGAAACCTAAAACTTTGGAGATTTCATGTCCACTGCAATGGAAAGTAATTTATCAATTCCCATTAACTTCGGCCGCCAATCAGGGAAGTTTTTCTTTACACGTTAGCAAAAAGGATAATGTATACCACCCATATTTTATACGCTGACAGGAATTTCAGAAAGCAAGCAGCTAAAGCTGGGCTCTCTGCCTGTTTAGATGAAAACGCCCTTTTTCTAAGAAAACCAGAATTTTGTATTTGGTCTGCAACTTTTAGGAGGAGGAGGATGATTCGAAACTCAAAACCTGTATGTTTTGAGATTTGCCCATGTTAGGTTACTTTGAACAACTTTGTGGAAGCCTGTGGCCTTTCAAGCCTCTTATTTTTGTACATACACATCTGTGTTTCTTTTGGGAGTTGCTCTTCTAATACACAAACTTTTACTAATGGTCTTACAACGACTGCAGATTACATTTTTTCCAAGGCCTGCAGGCAGAAAAGGGGAGATTGCCAATCCCTTACAAAAACAAGAACAATGACATGAACTGTGTTCATTTCTTATAAAGATAAATAAAACACAAGAAATGCAAAGAAGAGGCATTTCAAAGGTTGTTTTAATTCCCTGAAATTCCTGCATTAGAACATTTGGAAGAAGGAGAGACTTGCTATTAGTCAACTGTATTGATTTCTGCTACTAAGCAAAGTGGGAGAAAAAATATTTACTGTGCTAAACCGCTCGAGCTTTCAACCAGTTCATATTGAAAACCGTCTCCTGTGGTTTTCCCTCCTTGGCTTTCCTTCTGCAGAAGGGGAGACTGGAAGAGGCACCAGGGCAGAGCAATGAAAGGGAGCACCTCTCTGCCTGTCAGCCTCCTCAAGGGAAACGATTGCCTTCTCGCTGCTAGCAATGGGTCACAAAATTATTTTCATGATTGTGACAAATCAAATACCGCTGTGGTTAAAAAATGGTCATCGTCACTTTTTGATCTGGTTCCTCTACATGGGCTTTTTGGGTGCTTTGAGCACTTGCAAGCATAGTTGTTAAAATGGACAAAAAAATTGTGGTTGATTTGTTTTAAGCTGCTTGATATTTAGGCTGAGTTTCATGGGAAATTATGTGGGTTTGTGTTTGGAAAACTGGAGCAAGTGTCCTTTAGTTTTTAGGGGCTTTTTGATGATTTTTTTTTTCTTTTTCGTTTATAAACATTAAACATTTGCTGTTTGCTTTCTTAACAAAAGACAGGCAAAACCAAGCTCAGCCATTTCACTAAACTCTTAAACGTGAAGGTTGATAGATGGATAGATGTATTTTATAGTGTGGCTCTACTCAGAAAAACGGCTGGGTAATGATGGTGTCTTCTTCCTCGGCATGACTGCTACTTGTGCGCATTCAGTCAGCTCTTCGACTTTATGACAGAAATAAGTCTTGACTGCTTTTTACTCTTGTTAGCTCTGCAGAGACTACATAGCTAAGGCTCAAATACAGCTAAGAGCTAATGAGCTAGATTTTTCAGTGGTGAGCATTGAAGCCTCAGCAGCTGAGACTTGAGCAGGCTGTTGATTACTCCTTACAACAAGGGGGTAGTAATTTGCAATCAACTGACTCTATACAAGCCCAATGAAAACAGAGGAGGTGGACAGGTATAGGCAAAGACCTGATTTATCTGACAGATTGTAGTTTTATTTCTCACGGTATTTGAAATGGAAAGGGCAAAGTTTCACTGTCAAAGTCCAGGTAGAACTTGAAGGACCAGGAATTAGAAGTTTTTTCCTTGTAAACTTACTGCATTTGAGACTGACAAACTGTAAGCATAGGACCTCCTAGTATTATTTGGCAAGTGTTTTTCAGGACAGAAGGCACAATGTAAACACATTGCCAAATAGGGGGGCAAATTTGACGAGAGAAAAAGAGGTTTTAAAAATCGTATCTGGTAGGACTGATTTTTGCTAGGAGGAAAGAATGGCAATTATTAAAGAGCAATAGGCATGTGAGTCAGCTAAATACTGACAAATATGAAGGATCCAAAAAGGTTCTAAAGGGTATTCTAGCAAAGTTGATACAGAGTAATAAATAAGCAAATCCTTTATATTTTTTTCTTTTCAGAAGTTACCAATAGATTTAAAGTCATATATTTTCTCAGGAAGACTAGATTCTTGTGGATAGATTCAAACACAAATAACGCCAGCATCCACACTTTTCTGTGCTGAAAGAAAAGCTCGCTTCATTCCATAAGTGTTCCTAATCTCAGGTTAAAAAGAAAAAAAACAGCCACAACACCATACTTCTCAAAAGAAATGAACCCCAAATAAACCCAAACAGACTGCCCGTGCACCTGACTTTTAAGTTTCAATACAATCTAGGTCTGAGAAATCAAAATGAAACAGTAATGAAATGGAAGCCTGAACTTGAAAGATTAAACTTAGGTTTACCCTTTCAGGGCTGTACTTTAAGACATCATTTCTTTTCACCATTATTAAATCTTTTGTACCTAATAGTTCTTTTAATACAAATTGGATTTCACGTTGAAACTAAATAGAAACTATGTTATATATAACACTTCCTAGATTTGATTCTTAAGGTTTTGGCTATCAGATTCAATACTGAATCATTAGTGTTTGAAACTGCAGTACACGGTAAGTTGCCCTAATAGATTTTCTGCGATGTTCCTGAAATTAGCCCATGAATTTGTAAACTCCTTTCAAATAGCTGTAAATAACTGCTGTGACTGTAAAAATCTGAGGTGGGGACTGAAAAGAAGACGGAACTTTTGTAACTTTTGGAAATTATGAAAAGTACAAATGGGAGAGCTTCGGGAGCTGTAAAGGAAACTGCACCTGCTAAGTCCGTTTTTTGTTAACAAAGTGATGTAGCAAATGTTAAGGGATGCAGTCAATGAGCAATAACACCTTTATACCTATATAGAATAATCTCTGACATACCAAATGGATAAATATTTATTTAAAATTACTGAATTTGTAGCCAACGGTAATAATGGCATGACTGAAATACAGCTATTTCTCAGCATTATTAAAGAATTTGATACAATACCTCCAACCCTGAGCAATTATTTCTTAGCATTTCTCATGCATGGAAAGAGTCTAAATAAATGGTGGTGATTTGCAGCAAAATATTGAGTCCTGGGAGGTGCCCAAGTGAGGTGGTGCTGGGCAGTGTGATGGTGGATTTTGTTTATGGTGTTTATTAATGTTTTGCAAGAGAAGTGTGAACTGCACATTAATTATGTTCCACAGGGACTAAATGGGGAGGTGTAGCAGAGGATGGACTGATCACTTTATCACTTGCTGGGCACACTGAGCTGGTATAATTTAGCATAGTACAACAAAAAGTGGGAATAAATTCTCCCTGATAGGGAATTTATTTCCTAGGCTTGTATGTGGATCTGTGTTTTATTCCCTTCAGACGCTATACATCTATTCTTACATGCCAAGCTACTGGTTTTTTTCTTATTCTGGGTGCTGGGAACACTGAATGATTCTTAAACTGCTTGTAGATGATGAGAAGTGCAAATAAAACAACGTTATTAATGATGAAAAGAGGAAGCGGATAAATATTGAGGATCATGAAGCGATACAAAAAGGACTGGAGAAGGCTGGCAGAGGGGGGACAGGCTGGCGCTGAACCCATTGACTTTATTCTTTGGGTGTTGTATCTTTACTGGCTGTGCTCACCGCCATCCTGTGGGGAATGAGAAGGCCACAGTCACCCATGGAAATGTCTCACACAAAGGATACAATATGGGGATGAGCTGATCTTTGTAGGAAAATTTCTTCCATTCTTTTGATTCCATTTCCAACCTGGCACGGAATCCCTGACCGTGCACTGAGGAGATGCTGCTCTTTCATGGGGTGGAGGGGGGAGGAAGGGGAAGGCAGAAAACCCCCTGCACGGGCAGGTCTCTGGAAGACACTTGAGTTATTGATCTGGAGGACACATGTTTCTCCAACTGGAACCCTCTGGACAGGGGGTATTTTCTTGTCAAAATGAGTTTTAAGGAATTTTAATGCCTGTGCAAGGCCTCAGCAGCCTTTGAGTATGGCTGCACGATGGCGGCGTTGCGGGGGTGACAGCGGTAGAAGCAATCTAGCTGAGTTGGCTTCCATCAAAGTGGCTCCGGCGTCAACAGCACTGAAGTTGCAGGGTGCAGTCTTCAGCTTTTGCTGAAACCGGTCAAGCTAAAACGTGGCAGATACTTGTGCTCCGACTGCACCGAGGCTGACTCTCGGGGCAGGTGCAGGCCAGTACAAGCTTCCTTGCCTTAGATCGTGTTTTCTGTGAGCAAAATGTTTAGAAGGGCAAGTTCAAGGGCGGTCCAGACAGGCAAGGCCAGTGCCTTTGAGGCTGCCGAGAATGGTGCCTGTAATTGTAGCAGTATTTATCACACTGCAGTGGAAATGAAAACCCTGTAACATCTTTCATAGACCCTTAAGATGCTTGGAGATGAGACAAAGTTTTGGTTTAAACCATTGGCTTAAGTTACCTAAAGCAAGAAGAGTGCCTTAAAATATCTTAGGAATGGGCATGCATTTTGTTCTCTTGCCTCTGGTGTCAGCATGAAAACTTTTAGGAAAGTAGGAAATGGGGTGGTTGAAGTGGGTGTACAATTAAATTCTAGAGGAAGATCTTGCCAACCTAAAAGGCTCCGTGTTACCAGTGGTTGAGTTGCTGAGATGTCTTATTTATTCCTCTACAGTTTTCCATATTGATTGGGCTTAAATGTGCTCCTTTTACAAAAATGTCCATCAGAGTGATTAAGTCTTGCATAAAAAGTGCAGTAAATTCTGTCCGGCTCCAAGAGACTCCGTTGCAGTCATTCAGCACTGGCTCTCCCTCCCCAGCACCTTGTAAATCAGGTACTATCTGGCAATTTTGAGTGAGTTCCCCTAGCTTGTCTATTCTTTGAGCAAGCGCTGGAGACAACCGCATTTGGCTACATGCGCAATCATCTGTGATATCCCCTGTAACTTCAAGGCTGGAAAACTTGAAAAATAGGGGTGGATTCACACTGTGGCAGGCACAGGGCAATGTTACCCTCGCAGAGCTTGAGAGACATCCACCTAGCAGTGCAGGGGATGTGCCTGGGGGTTCTCTACATACAGGGGAAGCTCATCCAGTAGGATGCATCCTCTGTGGCATTTTCTGGGCTGTTGACTCCAATCTAGGGAGGGCAGATGTGGTCCACTTACTCTTGATTGGTATGTGGGACAGCACCTACCCACAGGGGAGTGGGAAAGGAGATATTCATGACCTTCTTTTAACATGGAGATTGCAACTATTCTTCTCCTGGACCTCCCAAGTCAAGAGTCCCTCTTTGCTCACAGACATAAGGACCATCAGACTCTGCCCCTCAGTCACAGTGGTGGCATTTAATGGGGTGCCTTGTCTTTTCATTGATGGAGAACCCATCAACCAAGGTGCCTAGGCTATTGGATTCACTTAGCCATGCCTAAGATGCACTTGACAAGGTGTTAGTGTGCCACCAGCACCCATTTGATTTTCTTCTGCTACAGCACAAATTATATGGCTGAGAGCCTTTTGTGGTTCTTGGACTCAGATCTCTCCTGCAAACGTTAAGTATGGTGTGATTATTAAATGCTGCCCCACGGTCTGATTTAGCATGACTTTGTGGAGCAAACCTCCTGGTGACACTGAATGACTCCCTAACTGAGGAAAAGTGGATTTTAGAGGACAATTTGTTTGAAACATTTATTGGGAAGCTAGTTTGAAAAGAATACTGAGGGGAAATAATTTTGTGTGGAAGATGTTAAATTCCTGACTAAAGTATATAGCAATTTTCATTGAAGGTGTTTTTTGTTTTTGTTTTTGTTTTTTTTTTTTAATATGTATAATATACATCTACATTCGTCTTGAAGGCAAGATGTGGGAATTGCAGGCTTTTGAAACAGTTCTCTCTGTCAAAGGCACAAGTCCATCAGTTGTAATTTTTGGATCGCTACTTCTCTGCTGAGCTAGTCTAACTCGGGAAGATGGTAAAGATTTTAAACTGGCAGAGACATACCCAAGGCAAGCTTCAGGCATATTGGCATCACAGCTGCCTCGCTGCTCTGCCAGCAGAAAAGTGGTGCCATATAGACTGATTAGAGGACATGGACAAGGGAAGCTGTAGAGGATTCCAGATAAAATAAACAAATGAAACCTTCAGGAAGAAGCAAGTTTTTTCAGTTATTTGGGTTTTTTTTTATTTTTTTTTCCCCTCCCCCCGGAAAGGTGCTTTACTGCTCTGTTTTGAAAGTTTGCCATCAACTGGTTTGCCAGTTTAGTCTGAAATCATGTGACTTGGCAAGTTTTAAATAGGACTACTCCTTGTTTACTCCCATGTGAATGAGATGCCTTGCACATGAAATCAAAGACATTTCTTGTGGAAATCATGGTTTTATAATTTTTAATTTTTATAGTTACACATAACAAGCCGGGTGGGAGTCCATTTTGCACTTGGTTCTTGATGATCCAGATTATGATTTCTAAAATTTGTCGATCTTTTAGACTTCATACTCTTTGTTTTGGATCTATCTAAACTTTAAATATTGATGTACAATGCTTTGTATATGTAAACATACTTTTTACTTTTCTTTTTCTGGTAACCACAGGGAGGGTATCAACAAGATGGAGCTGAGATCCTCACAGCATTGCATGCAGGGTGGATAAGGGACAATAGGCATTAGTTGAAATGAGAGATTCAGATGGTATACAGCCAAGCAATGGAGCAGGTTGTCCAGAGAGGCTGTGCAGCCTCCATTCTTGAAAATTTTCAAGACCCAGCTGGAGAAAGCCTTGAGCACCCTGTTCTGATCTCATCACTGGCCCTGCTTTGAGCAGGAGATTGGACCAGAGACCTTCTGGGGTCCCTTCCAAGCTGAATTATCTTATGATCTTGTGATTATTAGTTGCTAGTTTGTCCAGTCTAATTCAAAAAATTATTACGGGCCATGTTAGATGAAGATGGAGGCCCTTTCCTGAATTGGAAATCATTTATAAATATGGAAGGGCAGCTGGGAGGCTGTCATTGCTTGATGAAGATTGATGTTCAGGAAGACATGTTTATAAATCACTAGGATGGGAGCTGAACTCTGTCTGGCAGTGGTTGAAATGTGATTTCTACATATTTTTAATGTAGTTCCTCAGTCAGCTTGGCCAGGACCTAGGAAGGAGACTGGTGATTCACTTCCATTCCTCTTCATTTCCTGGTCTCTCCAGGGCAGCGGTGCAGGAGATTAATCAGTTGTGACCAGTTTCTTTGGGTTTATGTATTAGTGAAAGCAAGGACAAGCCAGGTAAGTGGGGGTTTACACTGAAAAACTCTCTGCTGTGTTACAGTCATTCCCCTGGGACTTTTTTCTTTGAAATCTTACACCTTTTTGAAGAAACTTCTTTTCTGCCTTTGGCTGTTTGCTGCTGGTGAAAAGGACATTCAGATCCCCTTCTCAAGATTTTTTCCCTCTCCCATTTCACTTCTGCCAGTTGAGCTAGGACTTCCACTTCTCTTAGCAACCCCCACAGATCTCCTCCTCCTTCCCCTTGCTCCGCAGGCAACGCTAATGAACCGTTTGCTGAGAACAGCTTTTGCAGCATCCCAAATTATACCTTCAGGGAGCCCTTTGGGAAACCCACCACTCCTCCACTTCTCCAGGTTTTCTTGCTTAATCGGAAATCCCTGTCCTGAACTCCCACCCAGGACCCTCACACTTATTTTTTTCTCCAAAGGGCAAGTTAATTCCAGATCTTACCCCACTGACTTTAGTGGATTTACTGCTGGAACATGAATATCTTATTGTCCTTCACTTCAGAGTACCACTAGTACTAAGATAACTGCAGTTTTATGAGCTCTGTGTTTAGAGACTGCCATTAAAAAAGCAGCGCTTTAGTACCCTCTAATATTTGTGCTTTACTGTGGTATTTGTAGTATCTTCTAGAGTGAGAACAAGAAGTACTGCAGTAAAGACAAAATTTGAGGTACCGTAAACATTAAATTTATTTTAAACAACCCACTGCAGACTGACAAGAAAGATATACTTAATGCGTTGTAAATATAAAAATTGATCCAAGACTGTGTCCCAGGAAAGTGAGAAAGAAGTAACATTTTTCTCTCAGAGAAGTTGCCTCTTGTGTGAATGAGTTACCTCTAAACCTTCCAATTTTTAGGTTATTCCACGATTAGTGACCTTCGGTGGCAGAAGCACAGCTTGTTTCTACTGGCCCAGTCTGCTGTTAGGGGAAGACCATCTTTGTGAAGGCCTGGCCTTGTCACACGGAGGGGAGCGCGCACCTCTAAACTGTGGTTGCTCCAAGTCTGAAGGAGAAGTGCATTGTCTGAGGCTTTCAACCCAAAGCTCCGAGCAACTGTAACTTCTGCTGATTTAATTCTGAAGTATAAATAGAGTAGCTTCAGATTTTTCAAGCTTGCTACCAACAGAAAGAGTCTAATTTTTAAAGCTACTGGCATAGGTGGAAACTTAGGGAAAATTCCCAAAAGTTTTGAAAATTGCAAGGAACTTTGTAAAATTTCTTCATGAAAGGATTTTTGTATATATTTCTTCTTTGGAGGGAAGACAAACCAGTTGGGTTAATAATAAAAAAAATAATCTTGTTTAGGAAGAATTTGCTGCCATAGAGCCAAAACCCTCCCTTTGTTGATGCAAGAATATGTCTGCTTTGGTCACAAACTCTAGAAGAGTTATGGTGTTTTCTACCCATACCGAAAGGGTGAGGAAGAAAGAAGGGAGCTGATAGTCCTTTATCCCTCCTTCCCTTTGCTGCTTGTGCCCTTGGGTGCTGCTCTTCAATGCAGCTGTGAATGCAACTGTGTATGTCCCCATTTAGATCTTTGTCTTCTGCTTCAGCCTTGTATCACATTGACATCGCCTGGACATGTTGGCCTCTGAGGATCAACGTGCTGCCGTGTACCCACCTCCTCAGCTACAGCCCATGCCCAGATCAGCACCCAGACAGCCATAACAGCATGTGTTAGCAGTTGAGCAAGTTTAGCAGTGCACGGTGAACCCTGTTATGCATGTTTGGGTTCCTCCTGTGGCCTCGGAGTTTGCCACCTCTGTTTTTACCCCTTGCTAAAACTCTACAAGACAGGGTCTGCATGGAGCTGCGAAAAGGCTGTTGCAGTGCCTCACTGCTTCATGGATTGAGACATGTCATTAGCAGTCCCCTGGTGATAAAAGGTTCTGTGAAAAGCAAATTAAAATAAAATTTGGTTGTAGAGGAACATTTTATAAATAGAGCACTGATTTCCACTTAGGTGTATTTGTAGTGCCAGGAGGGTAGCTAAATAAAAGGATCTCTCCTGGCTTGAGATGGCAAGGTGGCTTCTTTTGTGGTGGCTTTAATCCAAGGTTGTGAAAGGTGACTAGAAAATTTTGGTACTCAAATGAAAACATTTTAAAAAGGTCTAATTTTCATAACAGAGGTACAGAATATGTTGTGGAAATGAGACAGTTAGCCACATCTCAGAGGATGCTCTGTGAATCTGCCACCCTTTCACAAAAAACTAGACCATAGGCTTTTGAGAAGAGGTATCTGTATTTCCTTCATTTATATACGCAAGTTGCCTGGTCAAATTAACCACACAATTTCTCTAGGTTCCTTTTGTAAGGCCTGGAGACACTGTTTATTCCCAAACCAGTGCAGAGGAATGACAAAGAGCCCAGAGAGAGTAGCCAGCTACCACAAATGGCTGAGTTAGGTGAGTGGGCAGCGCAAACACCTCTGAGAACTTCTTTAGGTATATGGGTCTGGATAGTAGCATCGTTGCTTTTTATAATTACTTATACAGTTATGTGTAAAACTATTTAAATACAGTTATGTGTCCTAAAATTAGGAAACACAGTAAATGGAGATGGTATTTGAATGATGTACCATTCTGCTTTTGAATGTTACAGTGTGCTTAATCACCCTCAGTCATTAAGGAAATTCTGTGTGTGAGCGTGTCCATGGGCATGCATGTGCATTTAGCTCTTTTCAGAACCCATCTGGCTGACTCTGTTGCTTCTTCAAAGAGTATAGGGTGCCTTTTAAATCTCTGCTATGCCACATTTATTTTATGTGCTTTTTTTAAAAGGAAACATTCTTCTTTTAAACTCCCCCCCCCCCCCCCCTTTTAAAAGTGTCTTTCCATAAAGCTCAAGGGTTGTTTGACGTGCTTTAAAAGTTCAAAACCACTGCAGCAACAAAAGCAAACACAGCAATTCTTCTCTGAATTGGAATATGGAGAAAAATCCTTCCATTGCAGGCACAAATCTCAGCTGCATGGTGTTCCTAGCCCTATTCTTTTCCTTTCCCATTGGATGCCTGAGGAAAGAAAGGTGCTTGCAACATGAAAGAGAGAAAAGCTAGTTCAAGTTAATATTAACCAAACTTGAGAGGAGAAGGAGGGAGTAATTTCTGAAGTCTGAAAAGCTTTTTGGAAAGGGCTGTGACAACTGCTTTGTCTCCAGCAAATAGAAGACATTTTAGCCCGATGCTTCCTCTGACCAAATGCTGCTGTAGCAAGACAATGGTTTGAGCCTCTCCCTTGTCCTAACAGAGGGAATTTATAGTTTGAGTATCAATTCCATCTGGCTTTTCTGTCAAAGCCTCCTAGGTTCTTGTATTTAGAGGCCAGAATGGTGACCTCCTAAATAAAGCAAATAACGGAATTCAATCCACTGATGTCTGTGTGAAGTCCCTAGCTTCTGTATGAGCATAGGCTTTAGTAGACATCCAGTTTTGTTTTAAACAGAGCAGATAACGAGAAATCTACTGTATCCCACAGGAAGCTGTTCAAATAGTTATCTCTTCTCTCTCAAAAGCGTGCATTTCATGTTGTGTTTGAACATTTCTAATTTCAGCTCCCTGGTGTTTCATATCTCATTATCCAAAGATGTTAACATGCATTCAACATCAGGCTTAGACGAGATCACTGGAGCAACTGTCGCCCCAGCTGCTCACCCACTCCCTTCTCAGAGGTTGCTGCCCACCAGAGCAGGGGTGGCTAAATGTCTCCTGAAATGACACAGTTTACAATAATAAACCGATCCTGGGCAGCAACTTGCAAGAAATGAAGACCAAACTGGTTCTTGCGCCAGCCATACTGTTTGGTGTGCTGCTGCAGGCATACCAATATTGTAAGGTACTAGACAGGTACCTCTTAGCTCCATGGCTGCAGTTATGATCAAATATCTTTCTAATCTTCTCTTTGAATAGATTGATCTCTGAATTTCATTGTAAACTGTGCATTTGAGACCTCAAATCGATTTTGTAACTCTTTTCTGAGCTGTATTTCAACATGTGGACATGAGGCTTGGATAATCATTCTGCAAGCTGTGTTAATCTACATAGACCTCAGTGAAAAAAAGTGAGCCCTTCACACAGAAGTTTCTTTCCAAATAAAATTCTCAATCTTGCAAGTGTGACCTGATGCCAGACTCCTCCAGAAAAATGTGGGTAATGAAGCTTTGATATTTCATCCCCCCCATTTAAATACCTCTGAGAAACAAAAAGCAAATGGCAAAATTAAGGTAATTTGAATTACTTTTTTTTTTCTTTTGTTGTAGTGGAAAAAGTTAACAGAATACAAAACTTTAGCATTGAAAACACATTTTTATTTGATTTTTAGAGAAGCACTTCCTTCCAACAAGGAACTGGCAGTTTAAAGCAGGATATTAGGACTGTTCATTTCCACGCAGAAGTTCACTGGAGTAGCTGTAATACATTGTGTGACCAAATTAATATGTATGAGAACGTCGAATATGTGCATGCAAAACCTCATTGTTTTTATGGCAGCTCGTTATGCAGCAATTCAATGAAGTCAGCAGTGTAGTCTAAATCCAAGTTACTTTGCAGTGAATTGGAAATTAGGAGAAGTATAAGCTACCTTGCATTGCTGGAGTAGGTGAAGTTCATTAATGTTCATTTTGGGAATGATTTAATGATGAGCAGTTGATACATTGCCAGCTCATAGTCAGCTCAATATCAACTCATTAGCAGAAAGCTGAACTCTGTCTGAGTTGTTCTGAGACTTGTACCTCAAACAACACTGAAGGGAGAATCATAATTTTATTAAAAGAAAAAAGTCTTCGATGTAAGAAACAATTTTTTAAAAATAAGGTGAGAGTTTATAGAAGTAATATTGCTGCCTTAAAATTACTTTTCAGGAAAGCTCTCACTCTTAAAAAATACAACATGAATAACAAGGTATGTCAATGTCTTTCTCATGCTAACACAAAACCGCTATTCTTTGTAACTGCTAGAAGCTGCTTATGTAGAAGGCCTGCTATCTTATACTAGATCTAGGAGATCAACACTGAGTTTAATTTACAACCGATATACAAAAACAAATCAGTAACACCATATCAAAAGCACAGACTACATCTGGTCTCGCTCAGTTCATGTACAGCATTCAATGCACTTGAAAGCACACCACCCACAGCAACATCTCCCAGCACGCTGAGAGCTCCCAACGCTATCTTCCTTGCTTTCTTTTCCCCATTTAGTGTGTGTTGTTTAAAAACAGACAGATAAACAGACTTAATTTTCATGATTCACATTTTCCATAATCTTTGGTCTGAGGCACTGGTTCCACCTTTTTTTAAACTATTCCTGCATTCCTTCATTTATTGTCCCAGGCACTAAACAACGTGATCGATAAATTCTATTGATTCGGCATGTGCTTTGCAGCTCCTAAGACATGTAGACCCCATAGACTCACATCTTGTTCCAAATATGTTATTTGGAGATCCCAAATACCTGAGATTATCTTTTAATTGTTTTTTTAACCAAAGTACTGATGTATTGACTTAATCGTGTCTGTTCTCATTTATCTGCTTAAACAAGCAAAAAAATACTAAAAGATAACAACATTGTTGATTGATTTGACTGTGTGACATTTGATGCAATCCATATGGGCCACAAAGTTGGCATTAGGTTTGCAATCACAACAAGTCATCTCCAAAATCTCAAGGAAGAGGGAAGCTGTTGGTGCTAGGAAGAAATTTAATTCCTGTAGTAAAGAATCATTTGTTTTGGTTTATTCACCCCAGTGACACATATGAAGGCAATGTCAGTAAATCAGCTGGGAGCTGACAGCAAAAAACCTAGCTCCAAGAAAATAATTGCAAACTAGGATCTGCCAGTTTCACGCCTGGTAGTTTAAAAATACTAATAAAAATAGGGAAACCTGTGACAGGAAACTGATTTATACAAATCCCAGCAAACCTCTTATTTGTAATGTGCAGTTCTCCGCCTTTTAGAAATGATCCCCAAGAAAAATTCAGAGCCTGAAGATCTCACTATCCTGTGGATGTTTTAAAATGTGCATGCCCCGGTCTGGATTTTGCAGATGGACCCTGTTTTTCCCAGCCAAGTCAAAACAGTGGATTCTTGGGTGTTTTTTGCCTCTTAGGTGCCTAGCCAGCTCCTGTAGCTTAAGAAGAGACACAGCAGAAGCTGATCATGTTTTTGATGCAGAGGTGTTGCAGTTTCCCTTTGCAGGCGAGCCAGAAGCTGTGGAAGAAATGGAAGGAGACGAGAAAAGCAGAGCCAGAAAGTCTCAAAGAGAATACATGGGAAATTCTTGCTGAATTTTTGGATGATTGTATTAATTTTGAGCCCCTTGGAAAAAGCAATTTTGTTTTTCTCCTGGTATATTGTATGTTTGAGCCGAGTCATTAAAAGTGCGGGCGTAATAACTTGAGTCAGATTGTCACCCATGCTGCTTTTTCTTGCCTTCTTCACCCTAGTTAAACTTTAAAAGCTTCCCACATTATTGTCAAATGCTTCTTGCAGCTAAGAAGATAAATGCAGCAAATCATCTCCTGTTAACAGGTGAATTACAGGTTCTCCCTACTGGAAGAACCAGCAAACATTTTCTGTACAAGGCAACAGTTTATTTTCATTGAGCTTGGAATGGAAAATGCAGATGAACTCTGCGAACTGAAACAGTTTGAAGAACAGAGAAATGGGAAAATTAGGAACTTTAATGTTTCACTGTGTACTAAGAATGGCTGTCGTATTATGCCAGGCATTTCGATGAAGAAATTAGCAATAAACATTTAGGACTGTATCTTCAAGAGAATTGTAACTGACTTAGGTGTACAAAATATCGGCACTGGAGGCAGTGAAAGGTAAGCTAATGAAGAAAAGATACGGTGTTACATTCAGACCAGGTAGACTGTGCCAGGAAAGAAAGGTTATGCATTTCTATCCTACAAGCCACCTATTTCTATCCTATACAAGCCACCTCTGTTCTGCAACCTGTAAATTTTCCCTCATTTGAATAGTCTCATCTAGGCACCTGGGTCTCTTTTAGGCAACAGGAACTACCTAATGATCAGGAACATATTTCAGAATAAGGAGATTTATGCTTACAGCTGTCTTTTTTTCCAGGCCTAAAGTGTGCTGTTTTTCTAGAAATAACATAGGATTGTGCTGACAGGTGTTACGGTTTCTTGCAGGATCCAGCTGTTTGATGCCGGTGTCAGATGCTGTGGATACAGAGCTCCTGGCTCAGCTATAAATGGTACCTGGCCGTGTGAGTTAGGGTTTCAGAAAGCCGGAGGCCACGGTACCTCCTTGTCTGCCCTGCTGCCTCCTTGTCTGTCGGCTGCTGTGCAATGCAGCCTGGCCTGGCCGCATTTTTGGCCTCAGCTTCATCAAATTTGTTTTGTTTTCTTGTCTGCTGCAGGACGCTCTCATAATGAAGCTAAATACTGCTTTTCGTAGCTTCATGAACTACTCTTTATTCAGGGCAAAGCAAGCAGAATCTCCTGCAATTGCTCTGCTATTTTCCCTTCCTCCTTTATAATTTTTAACCTTTGCACTATCCCCTGCTGGCTTGAGTTAGGTGGGCAATCAGGGTTTCCCCCTTGCTAATGCCAGGCTGTAATGAACGCGTGTTTTACACTGCGTTGCAGCCTTTCTGCTGGATTTGCCTCTGACATAAGCTGGTGGGACAAGCTGTCACTTGCCACTCTCATGATGTTTTCCTTGTAAGCGGGTTCTTTGGCATCGTTTTGCCCAAAGGACAGTCAGACACTCTTCTTTTGCCTGCTCTGTTTTCTTACAGTGCTTATTGCTCCGCTTGTGCCTGATGCAAAGAGGCAGTTACTACCCTTCAGAAATTTGCAATAGACATTAATCCAGGGCACAGACACAGGTATTTTTGTGATGCAAGGAAGATGTTAAACAGCTGAGATAGGAGGGGGGATGACTGTACCTATGAATGAAGGTGGTGCACTGTGGAAACCTTAGCAAATTACCTCTGGATGAAGAAACCGTCAAGGTCCACTGGCCAAGACGTTGGAGGCTGTTACCTGAGCAGTTCCACAAGCCCTAGGCAATAAGCCAGCACAGCTTCCAGCCTCTGCCAACCCATCAACTGCAAGCTACTAATATGACACATCCCTCCTGACTTGTGTCCTCTAAAGCCAGCGCTGGATTCAGTCCCAGATCCAAGCTCCTACATCATGCGGTTTTTCCAGAATTTCAGTTTTTTATTAGAAACAAACCAGCAGACACAAAACCCTAACCATTCCTTGCTGTTTAAAAAGCACACGCAGTTGACGCTGCGGTGCCTGCTTTGGTGTACAATAGAACTGGTGAGAGATGTGAGCACACTGGGAACCTCACCAGAGTGCTGATGTTACAGTCCAAAGATCCATGAGACCCCTCCCAAGTCACCTGGTGAGAAGTCTGCATGAGAAAGACGTGGCAGCCTCAAGCCAGCACTTTCAGGGAAATACCTTTACAGGCCTGAACAAGCATTGAAACAAGTGGAGGGGAAAAAGTTTGCCTAGACTTTGCTTGACAGCTGAGACAGGCCAGCCTGAAACAGCCTTGCAGCTGTCCGAACGACTGCTGCACCAAAACATCAGTCACCTTTACTTTTTGTAGTTTTGCTCTCCGTGGACTTGTTTTTTATTGAAGGATGACTGTTTGCCTCAGTCTATAGCATTTACCCAACTTTTCCTCTCTGAAAACTACTGCATAGGCAACCTCACAGTAGTGACAGGAGGACGATGGAGCCTGCCTTCAAGGCACAGGCCCATCACACACACACTGTTTGTAACAGCCCAGAGTATTTTGTTCATCAGTCTTCATAACCCAACAAAATCCATTCTACAGACTTCTTCATAGCAATGCAAAGATGCCGCACGTAGGAACTGCCTGACCCCCTCCACGGTGGAGGGACAGCCCCATCAAGGTGTGTTGTGCCTCCTCAACCGTAACAGGTAAGCGAGTGCCTTCTGTGTAGGCAGCAGTGGTAGCAGGTGGCAATGGGTCTCTCACCTGAGGTAACTCTGTTATTAACGATGGAAGCAGCTGGGCCCACTTGTGTTTTTTTGCTATTTATTACTGTTCCTCTGCAGGTGGCTGTCAGGCCTGTAGTTGAGCTGATGGAGGATCCTGGGACACTTTGGTTGCTTTTCTGAGGTGAGTGAAGCGGGCTGGGCTGGGAGTTGTCCTTATAGTCTATTTTACTAGATGTGTTGTGTCAGTTTGGACCTTCTGGAGGGGCATGATAGCTGATGATGAGCATGCAAGTAATGTTTTAACCTTGTACAGTTGCTTCTGCAATAAGTGACCATGAGCTAAAAAAGGAAGGAGTTTGATCCATACGTTATTTCAGTTTTCTCTGAATACACCTGTGTTGCTATTTAACTTTGCTTTTGATTTTCTGATACCTAGAGTCCTTTAATATTTGGACTTGTTGGTTTATACTTGGGAGCAGACTCAGTGCACAGTTCTTTCTGGACCGCCGTGGTTTTCAGCCCAGGGCAAGGGTAATATACACTGGTACCAGTTTCAGTTGATCCTGGTGAATTAGGCTATAAGCTTGATAAAGGATATATGTCTTGTCCAGCCATTGCTCTTGTGTCGTTGGTGTCCCCTCAGGGAGGAAGCCAGCTGGCACAGGTGACAGCTTGTGCTGCCATCAGGGTCACTCCCTGCCCCACAGCCCTGCTGTGCACCCAGAGTTGGCACCTGGGTTAACAGCGTAGGAGAGAGAGTGCTGTAAAGAAATACCCACTTCTAAGCCCATTTCAGCCAGCAGAAGATATCAGTGTTCCTAACTGCCCAGCAGCCAGAATAACCATTCCTGCAGCTTGCTTGGTGGAAGATCCCTACTTGGCTCTGGCTAAATCAGGTACCTGAGCCCTCTGCTCGTGCTGTTTGAGGACATGGATGGCCCTGAGCTGCAGGAGCTTGGGAAGTTGCCCTGTGAGCACCAGGGTGGGGGGATAGCAGGGTTTGCTGTCCTAAGGACTGGTCCCTCAGTCCCACAGAACATCGCTGTAGTCCTCCAGGTAAGCAGCTTGGCCCCAACAGCTGAGTAGTTATTTCTGCCCTTCTTTAAATGATATTTCAGAAAACAATATTAACCCATGACAATTTAACTATTCAGACTATGGCCACTGTCTACCAAGTGCTTTGGTGTTTAGATATCCAGGAGGAGAAACCTTGTATTTTCCTGTGCATGCATATTTCTGAGTGTAATGTTCCATTAACATCTTTCTAGCTGTGTGTACAATTAGATACAAGCTTCTTGTAATACAATGAAACTTTTGATAAGAGCAGTCTTCTGTTTTGTAGTAGCTTTCACAATTTTTACAGTTACTGCTTTGTTTGGGTCAGGCTGTAATCTTTCTGAAGAAACTCAATGTCTCAGAAAAGTTATTGGTCTATCAAAAAGCAGCAGTTTAATTTTTATAGGCACACCTGTGAATTTAATTCTCTCTCTAAAACTTCTCTTAAGTCCTTAAGGGGTCATTCCAAACTCAAGGAGGGGAAGCTTTGATTGCATCGTCTCAGTAAACTGCACGATATATATAGACATACTGAACCTGACAAGTGAGTGTTCATTAATCCTGAAACCTGGCCAAGTCACTTGTAATTCCAAAAGGTATTGCATTTAAAATGAAAAGTTCCACTTATGATAAAGGCCCATTTATTATTTTTTTAAATTTATTTGATTTCTTACTGCTGTCATCCATTAGTAACTAGATGCTGGTAAGGTCATTGGTAGTTAAGTTTTCCTCGCCTGAGGAAATGTCAGTGAACTATAAATTCTAGGGCATGGATATTCCTCCCCTCCTTCTTAAACTGAAGTAAAATTTTTTACAGACTACATCAAATCAGCTCACAAGAAGAGTAATCTTTACCCTCTTGAGGGCTATGCCAAAGAGGACTTCTGAGCTGGAGCAAACCTGCCTTCTAGTGCAGCCTCCCAGCTTGCTTTTAAAGAAGATGCATTTGAGGCTATCATTAAGTGTGGCATGAACCAATAGTATTTCTTCCTAGGGTTTCACAAAAAAACCCAAACCTTTTCTAATTCATGCGGTAAGGTAAGTCAGATAACCCTTTGTCTTGAAAAATTGGAGGTAGCTATAAAACAACGTCTTTTAAAGCAATCTTGTACAATAATGAATTTTTAAGTTTAGTTTCCTTAACAGTGGCCTAAGCCAAGTCACACTTCAAATTTATCCAAAAGTTTGCTAGAGAGGAGAAAAAGGAGAAGAAAGCAGATGAAGAAAAAGTATTTGTCAGCAGAAGCAATGCCTAACAATCTAGGGAGGATGACCATGACCAGATAGTTGCTTGAGCACTGTTTAAATTCTGACTAAAACATTTTTACTCTACAATAAAGTTAATGACTATGTGTCTCTTACTGTGTGCTCTTTTTTACCTAAAGCAAAAGTACTTACAAGCTCTGGCCAAGCCTCTTTGAGGTAATGATAACTTAACTAAACAAAAGTCGCTGAAATCTCTGGATTGTCTATTCTTGAGGATATGAACTCCAATTTTGTAATTTTTGGCAATTTAGGGAAGATAAAATTGTTACTCCATTGAAGTCAATGTGAGCTCTGACATTTATTTCAGTAGGGCCAGTATTTCTGAGAGAGTCTGTTACCTGAGGAGCTCCTGCCTCATGGATGGTGGGTAGCCCATGTGCTTATCTAAACTGTTGAGGTTTTTCGGTACTAAATATTAAGCATATCTATCCTGCTTTTTGGTGGAGACTTTTTTTTAATACTGAAAGACTGAAAAGCCAGAGGGAGAGAATTGCTGTGACTGGACATGCACCTTGGGGAAGCTTGAGTGCCAATCCACCGAAGTATTTATGCTGGCTCAAGCTGAGGGGATGCCAGAAACCCTCCGCAAGGCAACCTGCGTGCTGTAGGCAAACCCTGTGCTTACAGAGCTTGGTTAGATAGAAGCTCTTTAAAGCTATTGCTAGGTAGAACAATTTAGTTTGTCTTCAGTGTCAAGAAAAGAGTTTTTAACATAGGACAACTCCTACCACAGCTGTTACACAATGAAAAGGGCAGTGGATGCACCAAGGCGCTTTGGTTTTACTGGGAGGTGAATTAGCTGAGGTCAAACCATCAGGGTCTAGAACAGTGCTGACCTTGCCTAGCTGTTTGTAAAACCTCCAAGCACCTGTGGCCCCTTGCATTTTACAGCAAGATAACCATACCAAGTTAATCTCAGTTTAAGTAAAAAAAAAAAAGGCAAATGTCCTCTACCCACCTAATACCTTTGTGGTAGAGAAGACAGTAGCCTCAGTCCTGAGACCTGTTAGTCATCTGGCCTCAATAAAAAATTCTCTTTATATTCTCTGTAATTGAGTCCTGTCTCTGGGACAGGAGAAGTGAGGGGAAAAAAGACTACAGGAGACTGGAAAAAGAGAGGGGAAGTGCAAAAGGATGGAAGAGGAGAGATGCAGGAAACCCAATTAATACAAAATCACCCTGCAAAGCCCTGAAGTATTCTGATTTCTACTTAGTCTTATTTATACATCCTAAAGCTGTTTTCTGTTTGTTCTTTAGCTCTATAAAATGATAATTGCTCCATACTTTGCAAATACTAATGGCTTTAATAGATTAAATCTGTGGTAATGTCTATGCAACCTAATAAAGCTGGGTAGTTTGTAATCCAGTGCATTAGGATTTCTATTCTTACTGTGCTGGCAAAAGGGAATATGACAAGGGAAACCATTCTAAGAGCATGCAAACAAAACCTAGGAAAGACTTGTGAGTCATCTGACTCAGAATAAAATGAATTTATAATGAAACAGTCTTCACAGAAAGGAGCCTTTATTTCTTCACTGAATGTTATTTTCTAGAGGTATTTGACAGTGTTGTTCGTATCTTGGAATCTAGAGAACAAAGAGAAATGATTTTCATTTCTTTTTCACTAAAACATTCCCTTGATGTTTGAGTTCAATTTTGGTAATACTCTAATAGGTTGCACTTATATACAGCTTTCCATTTTAAAATCTGGAGTATCATATGTATACTGAGCTAAACCTCACCTAACCCTCATGGTGTTGGGCAGTAGTAATATCCTTGAATTACAGGGGTGGAAACTGAGGCACTGAGTGTGACTTCCTTAGTATCCACCCATACAGCTAGGGCAGAATTGAGAGGACAGTCTAACAGACTTCATCCTGGCTTTTTTTTTCTTCCATGTGTACTGTGAAGCTGGATACCCATTTGACTTATGGGGATCCTCTTTGCATGGGTAGATTTTTTTCTTTCCCAGAGGAAAAACCTACGGTTGCAGAAAGATGTCAGTGAAGAGTAGCAATGAAAAATACTGATAAACTTGGCCATGGGTTGGCACTAAGTGTGAGTAAGGATGGAACATGGCACAAAGAATAGGATTTTCAGAGGTGTATGGGTGGATCTGCCTATAGCAGTTTAGCAAATTACTTGAACCAGACATTTAGTCTGAACCAGCATGATGGCTCTTACTCTCTACGGACACTACTGTCCCTGGCTGTCCTTCCTGTGCCTGCAAAGGGGGAAGACTTACCCTTGTCAGTGCTGCTCCTGTGCCAACTATGTGGAAAAAAAAAAAACAGAAAAATGCCAGTTTTGGGGCAGGTGTGGCCAAGCAAGGGCATGTGATCCTGTCAACAGACTCCTACAGAAGGGGGCAGCTTCTGGCAGGAAGCGTGGTTAGCTGGAAATAAGAGTTTTAATGAGTTTTGTGTGTGTATGTGGAGCTTGCGGGATTGAAAAATAATGGGTTTTTCCTCCAAAAGTCTTGTGTGTTATGTCTGAATTGTTTCATTTTATGTCTCTCCTGGGCTTTTTAATTTTTATGAAAGTAGGATTTTGACTTTCGCAGAATTCTGAGGAAGAGATGCTAATCAGCTTGCAGGTGTACTTGCTGCCTACCACATGTTTGCATACTGCAAGCTGCTTTCGCTTCTAATTATAATCATTGTGATAGATTTATGAAGTTGGTTTCCAAAAACTCTGGCCCTGTGCTGGGGACAGAAACAAAAACTTCGGAAAACTTCACTTCAATTATGTACGTTATACACTGCATTTGAAGAAGCTTTCCGAATTGCTGCTTCCTTGCCTGTAAATCTGCCCATCAAATCCCTTTTATATGCCCACTGCTAGGCTCCAAATAAGTATTGCATGTAACTATTATGCTCTTCATTTTCTCTGCTGTATACCTATAAATGTCTACCCACTGTCTTTCTGAAAAGACAAGAGATCATTTTGTATAAGGTCCAATACAGGCAGGAAAAGAGAGGTAAAACCATGTAGTCTCTCGCACAGTTTCCCTTTGTATCATCTAACATAGTTATCTTAGTAGGAGGAATAATTTTGGTCTTTTGTGTGTGGATAAACGTGATAGGATTGAAATATGAGTCTGCATTGACAATACCTTGAATGTATTGTCCTAGAATATTGCATCAGATTTAATAACATATAGCACAGGATGGCCAGATGCCTATCTGCTCTTCTTCCATTTGCTTTACTCATAATAAAACCTAAAGCATGGGTTTCCCTTCCTCAAGCTTTGAGGGGCTGTTTCCCTGTTTTTACACACAGATGCTCTGCTGCAGCACAAGTGGATGCCAGCACTTGATCTTACCTCTGAGCTGAGGGATCAGTGAGAAGAGTTAGCAAGAAGTTGTTTATGCTGTGTTAGATCTCAGTTTTTCCCCTGTCACGGTAATCAAACTTTTATGGGAACAGATCAGTTCCAGCAAGGAACAATTATATGGGGGAAACCAGAACAAGGGTTTATCTGTTGGTAGGTGTGGTTGCCAGAGATTCATCTACTGTCTCCGTTTTACTCTTTCAAAATAATGTTGGTGGAAAAAAAGGAAGCTTTAGCCCCTCATAGGAAACATGTACAGAAGTGCTAATTTTGACGGTTGCTCTTTAGATGTCTACTAGGTGGTCTGTGCTCCTCTCCATTTTCCTGGTGCCTGCTGGGGAGCAATGGTACTGAACCAGGGGGCAATTGAGCTGGGACTAACTAATGATGTCGGTGCAGGTGTAAAACAGCAATGTTCATTCAATGAAAAAATATCTCTTTAGACACACAGTATCTGTGTGCATACCTGGGTTTCAGCTGACCTCTGGAAGTACTCTAATGCTCTTCCACTTATGCTTAGATTCTTACAAGTTTTGAACTCTACAAAATTTCCTTCAGCAGATTCCACTGTCTTTCCTACATCTTGCACAGTTCGATCCTCCTATTAACGAGAAGTCATTTAGCATTGTTAATTTCTTCGTCTTGTGACTCTTCAATCAATTGAATAATAAGAACCCATTGTGCTCTTTACAGTTATTCTGGGTAATAATAGTCCTAACAGTTATTTGTAAAATCTTTTTTTATAAATCCTTACCTCCACCCACGGTTTTTAATGCTTCGATGACATGGGAAGAAGTGAGTCACCATTGTCGTGCTAATGCAATTTCTAATAACTTAACAAGGGCTTATGAACTTCTTCAGCTTTAATTACATTGTGGCAGGACATATATACACATCCTATAACTATATTAAAGTTTTCTACTTACTCTCTCCTGCTTTTACTCTTCATGAAATCTCTCAGGCAGCTCATCTGTTTGTGGACCTAATGTGAAACTGGAAAGTGCACATGACTAGACACACAATGTTTTTTAATCATGAATACAATATAGGTGGATATTCATGCAATGATTTTAGTCTGGTTGCATCATCTCAGATGGCAAGTATAGAAGGGCCAAAGTCCGAGACAGGGGCATGACTGTGGGCCTGGAACAGGGTCATGTAAGGACCACAAGAGTGCCCCAAGGAGCAGGGCTAATTGGAAGGTGGGTGGGTATGGGCCTACAGACTTTCCTCCTCTTGCTCAGTTCACACTTCAGTGTTCAGAAGTATTCATAAGTTGTGTTTTTCTAAAGGAAATTCTGGACAATATACTAACCTTTGTCTAGTTGCAGATGGGAAAACTATGACTGAACACTAAGTCAATAGCACATGGGTCTGACCAAAAATCCTGTCGTAGCCTTCAGATTCATTAGAGACTCTGATCTGAGATTACATACTATCTGGCCTGGGTCCTTGGAAACTTTGCAAGTGTGGTCCATTTATTAATAAAACTTGAAAATAGCTGTGTTTCTCTTGCTTTAGGATTTTGCTTTGGCAGTTTCACAGTGTGGTCATGTCTTTTGTTCTCATTATTGTCCTGCCAGATAAGTCTAAAGTGTAAAGAAGATGAATAGCTTTTGAGGCCCTCCATGTAACTTCGATCTTTCCCTTGCAGTAAGCAAGCCAGAAAAGTCCTGGCATGGTTTCTCTTCCTGCTTCCTTCTTTTGCAGCAGTACCTGATGGGAAGCAGTACATCAGGTTTATTTTCCCTTTCCAATCATGCTCTACAGTTCAAGGCCTAAATGTTGTGATTCAGTTTGTTCTACCTCTGCCTTTCTCCTCTTTACACTATTCCCTTGGGGAAAAACTACTGAACAGCTGCCCTTGTTATACTGGACCTCTGAAAAGTAGGATGCCAGTACTCGGGCAAGCCAGAAGTCACTCATAAACAAGGAGATAATTGCCTTTACGTTATATCCCTTTGCTGTTAGATTTCTATTGTCCAGCGCTATCATGAAGATCCTAAGAGTAGTACTAATACAATGCAGAATTCTGCTTTGGCAACAGTCCTCTAGAACAAGCTGCTTAAGGATGACTTATGAAATAGTGCAAAATTACTAAAGTAAAAGACTGCAGTATGTTTAGAGCTGAAATGAAACCTGTACTTTCCCATCCTTTGAGATGTTTGGGAGAGGAAAATATCTGTTCTGGCTTGAAGCAGACTTTAAACTATTTGTGGAAAGAAAAATCTGAAAAAAAGAGGTCTGAAAACTTGGAAACAGAATTTTAGCATAGCATCCAAATCCAAAGCTGGGGTTTAGTTTAGCCAAGGTCTCTGAGCTGCCAGCTTTATGGTGGGCAGGACAGGAGTCCAAAGCTCCTGGGACTTGCATCTCCCCACTAAGGACTACTGGCTTAGTCTGGGATCTTAACTCTACCTCAGCAAGCCTGGAAGACATCTCACCTTGCTTCAGAAGCATCTGGCCGAATAGTCTGCAGGGGTCCTGTGTTGGCAATTTGGGACTGAATCTGGCAGGTTCCTACTCTTCCATTTGTAGGTGGCTGAAATTGCTGCATTCCTACAGATATTTTGATTTACAGGGAATTGCTGGTTTTCAGCAACAACAAAATATTTCATTGAAATGGGTCTTCCTCTCATAATTATGATGTCCAAACCACAGAAATGGAAGCATATATCTAAACTACTCTTGTATTTCACGTAACAAAGGGAACTTCTACAAATCGCCTCATTGTTTTCTTTTTGCCACTGTAACAAATACAGTCTACTCAAAGATGTCTTTTGCAGTTCCTTCTGAAAGGAGAGGTAATTACTGAAAGCTAGTTCTCTGCTATTTGCAAAACTTTAACACCATCCAGATCCATAGGACCTCAACATCTCTCTTGTCTGAGATGAAACATGAATTCTGTTTGACTGACCTTCCTAGGAACAGAAGCTTCCCCAGAAAGACATCAGATCTATTGGTTCCCAGCTGCTGCTAGATGAAAATCGCTATCAGAGCACACAAGGGAAAACTAGTTGCACTAGTTGCTTAGCTCAATGAACATGTGTTTTAGTAAAAATCCCTAAAATAATATGAACCAATCTGAACATAATATGTGAATGCTTCTCTGGGCTTTTGAGGGGAGAGGACTGTCACTCAAAATTGGTAGGACTTGCGGAGGTAAGCAGTAGGAAGTCAAGCAGTTTTTTTTTTTTAAAAAAAAAGGTACTTCATAATTTAGACTTAATTTGCTGTCTGCCTGTTCTGGAAAGGGGAGTAGATGGTGCAGGGTCAGAAAGTCTCTCCCTTGGTAGGCAAGTTGCTTGCTTTCTCACTTCATGTGCAAATGGAGACAGCATGTGCTCAGTCTGTATAACGGATTAATTCCATTAATCATTTTAATTCCCAATTAATTGAGTATCTGATGATTGGCTAGCAGAGCCTCATGCTGCAGTCATGTTTTTGTGGTTGGGGCAGAAGTGGTGTGTGATGGTGAGAATCTCCTTGTATACATCTGGCTGAAAGACTGGGACCTTAGTCTGGTCCTTTAAACGCTTCATTTAAATGACATGCATTGCTTGACATCACTGAACCAGGCTGTGACTTTACAACTTTTCCCGGCAGTAGACTGAGGTGAGACTTGTCAGCCTTGCCATCGTGTCCCTTGCTCTGACAGTACCATGCTGCAAAAGAGTGCAGTTGGTAGATTTTGTTTTAGTATTCTGGCTCATTTGAGCTGGCTGCTGCTAAAAGACACGAAGAGACAGCGATGAACCAAGGCCCTCCATATCTGTAAATGAAGAGAAGAATGGTTTCTCCTTTGCTCAAACACAGATTTCATGTGTGGGCAGCCTTTGGAATAAGGAGACTTCTTGTCCCACCTTTCTCACCAAAAGAGGTCCTAATGGGTATGCCCAAATCTGTCTCGGCAGCTTCAAAGCAATGTTGAAATCCTCTGAAGATAGTCGATAATGATATTCTATTGTCACAGTCTGTGCCTATTTCCTGCTCCCTGCAAAAGAGCTGAAAGGAAAAACATTTCTCTATGCTTCTTAAAGAAAACTATTACAGTTAATAATATTTCTGGGACTAAAATAAGAAACAGTAATTAGAGAAATGTTTGTAATTAACTCTCACTTGTTTTTTCCTTGTTAACATCCCTTACCCCCTGCAACACGCACACCTACACACGTAGCCCTTCTTCCCCAGCTTATACTAAATTCTGTCCTCTGGTGAAATGTAATATAAAGTAGGATATAGAGCACAAATCTAGTAAGACTGTACTTGGTAATCCAATTCTGGGTTGTTTGTTTCTTATCCTTTATTGCTCCACTTTGTCCTTATTGAAACTCCAATATGTTGCCTGTATTACTTTATATTCCCCAAGTTTGCTCTCTAATGGCTGGGTATGCCTGGTTGTTACTGCCTCTCACTTCTGTTTCTTTCCTTCAGAACAGAAAGTTCAGGTTTTTGGTAGGCTGTGAAACTGGCATCATTTATGGTCCTCCAACTTCTTGATTGCTGTAATCGCCTACTGGATGACTTTGCAATATTGGGACTTGCATGAAAGCATCCCATGAGGATCAGGCAGAGCTGATTTCTTTAGATTCAAGTTGGATAAAATCCTCTGGCTATTGCCTTTTATAGGAGAGTGGATGCAGAGGATTGTCTTCTACTGGATAGCAAGTCCTTAAAATGAGTTCTCTGTCATCTTGTGTAATTTTACACTTTGTACTTTTTTTTTGTCTGAAAGACCATTCAGGTGGTGATCTAAGATATACAGTATTACTCAGCTTCAAAGGTACAACATGTGACGTTGGGAACTCAGATATGAGATTGCTGGCACACTGACAACAAGCCTTTGTAGATAAGTTTGGGGAGAAAACCTATTTTTAATTAAAATCAAATATCATGACACTGGAGTTTTTGATCACTAGTTGTCCACAAAATGACTGGAAATTTTGAAACTTTGTTTTGAACAAAAGCTTTGCCTGCTGGCATTCACTAAGCATATCTCCATGAATTGCTCTGAGTTAAGGTTATGTTCCAGTCTCTGAATTTACACTGTGAAAACAGTAAGCATTGTGGAAAAGCAGAGGATAAATGCTGAAGGCATGCCTTTATTGCAAAGTTGAGGTAATACATCTTTACGTTAAGTCAATACAGCTCAAGAGATTGAGGATACACTGAAATTTCACTCCAGTGGCTGCATCTGTGTCAGTCCTGTGCTTGCTCATGTATGTATGAGACTGAGACTTCTGGGGCTCTTACTATCACCATTGTTAATGAACTGAACTCTTCTGGGGTGGCTTCTCTCTCTGGCCCTGCTGGAGGGTCAGGGGAGGAATTGGAGCTGGTAGCTTTGCAGTGATGCTCATTTCCTTCTGCTCTGAAGTGTGATTATGCAAATGGCTCGCTTGTACTCTTTGAGCTGGCCTGTGTAATTTAAAAGTGCCACAACACACAAGTTGAGGGTTTTTTTTATAGCAGTTGAGTCCTCATGTAAGTCCTCGTTGGCAAGTTGCTCAGCAGAGCTTGCTTAGAAAGACGTGATGGAGACTGCCTTCATGCTGGGCAGGAGCATTAGCAGAGGCACCGAACTTCATCTTCAAAAACAAGGTTCAGCTTGACTCAGGCTTGTGTTTGGATGAGCAAGCACACCATCTCTCATTGTGGCTGCTTTTCTTAAACTTTATTCAGACCTATGAGTTTTGATGTTGTGCTCTCAGGAGAAGTTTTGTTGTCATTGCCTGTGACTAATTACAGTTCCCCTGCAGTCACTGGCACACAAATTTTTCTTAAATTTTGGGCATGTATCTCACATCACAGCAACCAAAGCCTCTTGGGTTGCCAACCTCAGCTGTGTCCTCAGCATATGTGCTGAGCTGAGAAGTCATGACTCTTTTTCAGGGTATTTTCCTCTGTGTTTCATAGTTTGAGTATTCATTTGATGTTTTCAGCTCTTCTCCCTGAGCTCTTAAAAACTTACTAGAAAAGAAACAATCACATGAAAGATGCTTGTGCAAGTCTTCAGCTGCAGCTGTGATTAGAGCACTAGATTAATGATACAATCCTACGAGCCGGCAATGCCACAGAAGTACAGCCGCATCCATTCAAAAGGCCTAGTTGGGGGATTAGAAGAAAGTGTGGCATGGTACCAGCAAGAATGCTGCATGTCATTACATTAATAGAGAATGACTCTGAAGCTGTCTCTGTGGGTCAACAGCTCGTGCTATGAAGAGATAGCTCAGGACTCAGAGATGTCTGTCCAAGGATTCAAAGTCCACTGTGGGATCTCTGCTCATCTCCTGCATAATGCAGCCCATGCTGAAAATAATTTCCATTTGAACAGATGGTTTCTAGGGTGAAGAAGGCTTGGAGAGGGATAATGGGACTTCTGGAGGGAGGGGACAGTGAAACACCAGGGAGTAGAAAGTTCTCCAGAGTTTCAAGAGTGTTGGGAAGCCACGGTTGCAGCTATTCTCTCACCCCCCACCTCTCCCAAGACTGCCTCACTACTTTCCTCTCCCTGAAGACACTGACCCTCACTGTCTCTCTTGCCTGGTGCAGTTTCCCATTGGAAGTCAGGAGGAACCATGTCTTCCTCCACGCTCGCTCCCCGCTGCTGCAGCCATCAGGGCTGGAGAGAGGCTGGGTGCAGCGCTGGGTCCTGTTTCTCTGTGGTATGGAGGAGGAGAGCTGGGATGTGGGTGTTAAGCAGAGACCTCGATCGTGCTGCTGCTAGCAGGGCTGCCCCATGGCAGCCGGGGCTCTGCAGGCATGTGGTAGCTATTCAGGCTGGAGTGAGTATTTCTTACCTCCTCAGATACAAAATAGGCAGATTACTGCTCGCTGCAGGGTGCTGACCTGTGCAGCTAACTGCTGTGCTGGTGGCTTGCTCTGGGTTTATTTTTCTCATGTTGTTGTTGCCGATATATTAATATTAATGTTATTTATTAAGGAAAATAGAAGCACCAAAAGTCACCTGGGTCACCAAGTCTAGTCCCTCCTGACTGCAGGCAGGCAGAGAAGAGATGTTGGTCCGGAGAGCATCTGCTTCTCCGGCTTCACAAACACTCTGTCATGAGCACGGTGGCTTTCGGTAATGAGGGTCAAGATTCATTTCTGTCCAGAGTACAACAGTTCATAAGGATTTCACAATCCAGATAGTCTATTCATTTAAATGTTAATAAGATTCCTGTTCTGGTTTGAAATGTAGAGAGGATCTTGCTTCTTCACCATTTATTTCTCTTTCTGCTCTTATTTACAGTTTTGCTTTAGCAGTTCAATCTGGTTTTGCAGATAGGAAACACCCTTGCTTTGGCTGGAGTGAAAGTCTCTTCTAGATGTATTTTTCAGAGGAACACATGCTGGATGTGAGCGGTTCAAACAGGGGCAGCAGAGCCATCTCCACCTCTTTGGACTTGCCCCATCCAGGACACCAACCTTTGTTTTGCTTTCAGAGCTCCAGTCCCAAGAACAAAGACCTGTTTTACTAAGGCAGGCTCTTACAAAGACAGAAAATGCACCTTTAAGGCCTCTGCAAGTGGCTGCTGGGGGCTTGCTGCTTGGAGAGGGCAAATCCAAGATAACAACAGTTTCTGTGGGAGCCTGACTCTGCTTAGGAAAGGACAGCACTTTTTCCCCATGATGTTGAGCTGGTACCAGAAATAGAAGCAGACTGCCTCTGTGTACCACATGGTTTTAATAACTTCATAACAATGACATGAGTAACCCTGTGAGTATGCTGTAATGGTGACAAGAAGCTGGAGATAGCAGTGTACATGGTTTTCTCGTTACGTATTCTAGATACAGAAGGTGACAGATCATGAGTCCAAAAGTATGATTTAAATAAGACCCAAACTATTCTACATCACTCTGACATCTGTCTTTGGAATATGCATTAGAACTAAGAGAGAGGAAATTGGAAAGGTCCTGCTAATATTATTAGTTAAGATTTTATTCGTTGCAGTGATCCAAATGTCCCAATTTATCTTGGTCCAATATATGACCACACAAATGGACGCACTAACAAAAGTTCCTGTCACCACAGCCTCAGACTATAGCATGACCCAGTGATAGCTCTATTTTGAGTTTAGGGACAACTGCAGTCCTCCTCTTCAAACTGCAGAAGCGGTTGAACCCTTTGGGGCATCGTGATGCTCTTCAGGTAGTGATCTAGATGCATGTTAGTGTCCAGATCAGAGGAACACTCTGGACCTTTCAGGTATCCATGGCACAGAAGAACCACTGAGGCTTGGAAATGGCAGGGAAGAAAGGCACAGAGTAAGACTTTGGGCACAGTTACCTTTTGTAATCCTGAAAAGACCAGGAGAGAGAGTGGGTTTTTAGATTGTTGGTAGGAAGATGCAAATGAAGAAGTGATCTCCTGTCGTGTGACACCCGGCGAGCAGGACTTGGTGTTCCTTGTCATAGAGCAGGGTTTCTATAACAGATACCAGGCTCCACTGCCAAATGCTTCCTCCTGATAGAACAATTTGCAAGATCCCAAATTTTTGGGAACTATTGAGTTCAGAGAGAGTAACAACACAGCTGAAAGTGTTATGTAAACAACATATGTTAGATGTCTGATGTGCAGAGCTGGTTTGCTCCACACAGAGCACTAAAAATTGCATAGAACATAGGAGCTCAATCTCCTGATTTAACAGTGCAAAAGAGCACTAAAAAGCAGAAAGGTGAATCTGTTTAATTTTTATGGCAAGATTGCAGGTTTTTTTCTTATATTCTGTTGGATGTTTGCATAAGGGAAACCAGTATGTGAGTTGGATTTCAAGGAAAAGGCTCAGTCAGAACATAGGCTCAATAATTAGGCTTGGATTCCTCTAAAATGACTCTTGCCATCTAATATGTAGTCATCGGGTCTAAGCCAGCTGTCTAGGCACCCTCCACAGCTAACAGAGGGATATCTCCCAAGGGCAACTCAGCCCTTTTGAGTAGGACTTCTGAAATAGGCAGGATGATTTGTCATCCAAAGGTGACTTTTTCTTTGCTACAGAGAAAGCTTTAGATGACTTGTTTATTCCTACGTGCTTACCCTTTACATAGCTGGAGTTAGCCGTGGGGAATCTTGTCCTAAAGTGTTCAAGAAGTCTGTGTTTAGGAGGGTGTCTGGGCAGGACTGAGGGATCAGTGCTGGCCATGTTGCTGCTTGTTTGCAAGCCCATCCTTGCCAGCCTGCTGCAGCCTGGGCACAGCCCTTCATTTTCATGGCACCCAACAATGAATTACTACAACAGCATTAAAAAACCCTCTGCAAATTGTTATTTTTCCTCAGTCTTGACTTGCGTGTTCTCAATCGACTGCAGTTTCTGCTTTGTCTCCAGTTTCATATTCAAGTGCTGTCATATTTGCTGGTTTTCTTATGAATTGTGCTGCTGGTGCTCTGCTGGCCGAGTGCTGCCTTGGTGGTGGCATTACTGCAGGGCATTTGTGCTGTTCCTGCAATGACAGGGCCTGACATTCAAAGCTTGACTTCATCCAGTTGCTTGGGGGCGGGGGGGTTGAGAGCAAATTCTTGCCTACGAGCTGCAGCCTTGATGCCAAATCTTTTAAGGAAGCCTGAATCTCGGAGGTGAGAGCTCCCCTTCCTCTTGCTCATTAGGTGTAGGATCTGCTACAGTGGTTTGACTTTTTACAATGCCACGGGCAAGAGTTGCTGCTGCTTTTTGCATTTTTACCTGGATCATTGGCATTCTGCCTCTCTGCGTTTGAGACTCGGATTAGGTGTCAGATTCAAGAGGAGGCTGTAAAACACAGAAGCATGCTGACTGCTTTCTAAATCAACCCTGATTAGAGATGAAAAATTCATTTCTCTTATATATAATATATATTTATGAAAGCACTGTCTCTCTGCAAACATTAGCATTTTTACCAACTTATAATAAGTCAGTCAAAATAGATCATTCTTTGTGTTTGTGTGTGCACTGTTAAATCTGCCTGTGTTTTGGATTTCTGAATGTTTATTTTCTGTGGCTTTTTTTTTAACCTCATACAACTGATCTTAGCACCTTGTTTCTGATACCCGGCACTTGTGCTGTGGAGCAGACCCAGAAATAGAATGTCAGATCCCTGCTTGGTTGGGAAGGCATTTGTTCCCTTGCAATGACAAAGAGGGTGACAGCCACTCAAATGATGGTGAGGGAGTGGGCATATGTGTGAGGGGAAAACCCAAGCCAGCTGTCATTGCAAAGACTCTGTGATGGTAGAAACCTTATGCACCAGAGCAGTACAAAGGACTAGAAAATGGGTCAAAAATTCACGCGTTCTCTCCACCCAAGTAAAAATCCTGTATAAGCTTGTGGATTTGAACGAAAACATTGTCTGATCTCAGGTCCATTGTGACTTGGTCTCCCCAGTGAGCTAGCTTGCTGCCTTGCTTCTTCCCTCTTCTAATTCCTCTTCCTTCGTTTCTCTCCTAGGGGAGGAAAAAAGATTTGCTTCAAGTTTCCCACACTCTACTTCCACTGACCAGTTAAGTCTTCAATAATTCCCCATTTCTACTTGCCTAATTGCCCTCTCTAATAGCCTGTAGAGGTATGGATTTCCTCTAGATTTTTACTTCTGAGACCAAACATAATTTTAGACCATAAATAATACTTTTATACAACTTTTCAGAACTGTACTCTTGATTGCTTCACCACCTCCTTTCTCACGATTGTTTTCTATAGCCCCATATGGTATGTGCTCATAGACAAAATGAGATGTTTCTCAGTACCTCCCCATACTTTTGTCTTAGCATTTTGAACATGTTAGTACACTTTGAGTCTGCAAATGGTCTCACAGCTTATGGATGTCTTTCAAATATCGACAAATAGAAGGAACTTCTGCAGCTTATGTCTTTGAGCAGCAGAAGTTGTGCTGAATGAGTTCAGGATTTGTTTTGTGTAAGGTGATCTGTGATGGGATCTGCCTTAAGACTGCTTTTGTAGGACTTCAACTAAACCATGCACAGCTCCACTCGCCACTCGATGTCCCCTGTTCTACTCCTGCCCAGACCTGGATGGAATAAGGGGAAAAAGGTGAAATTCACCCTTAAGGGTAAGAAATGCCCGGAATGGTTTTACTGGAGTAAAAGCAATGGGAGGCAGAGGTGGTCAGGCACTTCCTCATGCTGGGGGTCTTGGGTGGGAGCACTCTACGGTGGGAGTGGGTGGCAAGTGAATTTGGGGAAAGAAACTTGCCACCTCTCCTGGAGCTTTCTTGCTAGCACTGGCTGTGGTAGTATTTCAGGGCTGTACCATCCCCATCGCTGGTCCTTTTTGGCAGGATTTGGCAGTTGGACTCCATGGGGACCCAAGAAAATGTTGTGAACTCCTCTAGCTGTTGCTGCATATTATCAACGGGGTTGGCGTCTTCCACCACTTCCCATCCTCCTGCCAGTAGCTCAGTAACCTAGAGCCCTCTTCATACCATGTTGTCAGGACCATGCTCTTCAGCAGACCTTCCTCCATGTTGTGTGACAACATCTGGAAACAGTTAAAAAGGGCACAGGTTAAAATGCAACTAATTAATAAATACAATGGGAACTTTGAGATACCTGCAAAAGGTGTCAGAGAGGAATGAGCCTGAGTTCTCAAATCATACCAGCACCTTCAGGTGTCCAACTGTGGGTTGCCAAGGTTGGGACAGAGTTTACTTGTCTTCTATTACAGTAACTCCTGGAGGATACAGTTGGGACCCAGTGCACTACCATGCAAGCCAGCATCAGCATTCCCGGATCACTCCTCCACACACAAAGGAATATGCCCTGCCCTGGTTTAATCCATGTAAAAATGTTTTTTTTTCTAAGAATTTCCCTACTGTAATAACATACGGCTAACTAAAGTATTTGTACAGCCCTGTCTGAAATAGTTTGAGCTCCTCCAAGGCCAGGTGCTGGTGGAGGCACTGTTTGTGCTTATCCATGGTCTTCCCAAAGGGACAAAACAACTGCTTTTAAAGGGTTGCCCTACCTAAATGTGATCAGGCTTGTGTCATGGAAAAAGCTTGGGCACAACGGCCTGCTTCAGCCTTTGTCAGTGAGGGAAGCTGAAACATGGGTGAAGCATACGAACAAGGAGTCGCACAAAATCAAGATAATCCAATGTTTGCTGAGTGGTGCTTGCAAGGCTTTGAGTGGTGTGCGTGTAAAAGACTTGCAGCCCCTGAGTCCCGTGCTATCAGGGAGGCCACCAGTATCTTGCCCAAGAAGCAGAATTTCTGTGTTGTGTTTATCTTCTCTTTGCTTGAGAAGCAAACATAGATACTTGAAACTCTGCTGTATCCTTGTGGTTTTCTCATGGCTGTACTCTTGCGCACAGAGCAAAAGGTCCAACAGACTATTTGTCCCACTGTCAGATAATCAGCGAGGGCTGGGTGTACACACGGAGATGGGGCTGGGGTCAGCTTGAACTGCAATTTGTGCTTGTTAAGTCCCTGAATTAGGACAAGCCAAAACCACTTAAAGTTTTCAAGTTTTCTCAGCTATAAAACAGGGAGAAGATGGATCTGTCCTTATAAAACTCAATGCTAAGTACTGTTAGAAAGTATCTTGTCATGGCAGTATTTTTTCTTTCTTGGCACTAAATGATTTTTTTCCTTATTTCCGTTTCTTAAAGCAATTTCATGCCTTGATAAAATATAGTCATTTCTCTGTGTTGTATGTAGCGGAGTAGCCACTCTTGAGCAGGCCAAATATATTTTGTTCCCTCCCTGTCCTCACTGCAATACAAAATAGCAGAAGTAATTAGTCCACAGTATGGATGAATTGATTAGATTTTCAGCTTGGGGAACAGATACGTTTTAAAATGAGAGCCTCTGGAGCAGTATCTCCCTCCCTAGTACAGAAGTTGACTGGGAATCACAACAGCACTATATTCCTGATTATTTTTTGTCTTTAATTTACTGTGCAATTTAACTGAGGCATTTAGACTCCCTGGCCTTGATTTATCATGCACTCTCTTCCATCTGGGCAAAATAGAGCTGTGCAGAGCAGGGGTTTGGCATATAGTGAATATCTAGCAACTCTTCTTGATGGAGGGGCTGCTCTGGGTTGGGCCGGGGTGGCAGAAGAGGGGCTAGTCCTTGGGACCCCAGTGGTGTGGATTCTGCTGTCTGTCCATGGCAGCTGCTGAAACAACTGGATATTGCGGAGCAATGCGAAGAGCTGCGGGTAGCCTGTTCGAGGGAGACCCATGCCAGGTCCTCCCTGCTCCTGCTCTGGGGTGAGTGTAAGGGTGAATGAAACCCCCGACTGCGCTCTGCGGCTTACATGAAGTCTCGGTACTTAAAGATCTTTGGATAAAAGGTGCAATTAAGTCCTGGCATTATTCTGTAACATAAAAATGGTTGAAACTCTGCTTAACCCCAAATTTAATTAACTTTGTTTTAAACAAAGATTATTATAAAACCCTTATTCGGCTGAAGCTTTATCTGCCAAGTTTCACTGCAGGCTATGCATTTGCACGGCAGAGTTTTACACACTCCTGAAATTTGTGGTTTGCAATGGAAAAACTGGCAGACTTGGTTATATCAGCATTAACAGACATTCAGGATAATTGAAAATACTGTCCCTTGCCAAAAATTGAATCGTAAGAGTTTAATAGATTTTTTGCTTGAGGTCCTTTCACTTTAGCGATGGAGTTTGCGCCCGAGTTTATACCTGGGCCATACATGGCTATGACTTCCCTCTCCTGCATCTTCTACCCATGAGCTTGGGGTGAGAACGCAGCCCTTCAATTTAAGAATCGCAGTACTTCTGCCTCATTTCCCGGTACGGCCATGTGTGTGTGATCAATGGCCAGGGACATTTCAGAACATCCCGTTTCTTGGGTCAATCCCTATGTCAGGGAAGAAAGGCAGAGGGGAGGTGAGAGGGATACTCATGTTTCACAAAGTCCACAAACTGCAGCCAGACTCAAAAGCACTTAAGCACAGCCTGACTGCAAAAGGAATTCAATATGCCATTCTCCAGAGTGAATGACACTGATCAAAGAAGCTGCGTCTGAAAAGACAAACTCTCTCTCCTGTCCCCTTCACTTTCAGACTTGAAGGAAAAAGTATGAAAGATCACTGTGCTACAGGAACTACCAACCCCCATTTCTGTGGGGAATTTTTTTTTTCTCTGCCAACCTTCCTTTCGTTTATCAAAACAGTATTTATTTTTAAAAAGGGGAACACTTAACTTTACTTGTACTGTGAAACTGGCTTCAAAAAGGGTAGGGCAAATTCAGGGTAGAAAAATCCATCAGGAACCGCTAAGCATCCCTAAACAGAGCTGCAAGTGCAATCTCCAGGTAGATGCTGGGAGGATACAGCCCAGAAATGCCACTCTGCCTGTCCCTGCGCTTCCAACCATACGGCGATACCTAGCTCGTCCCCAGGCAGCTGCTGTGACCCTTGTCAGAGACTGGCGAGGCAGACCTGTGGTTTGACAGGGGACAGACATCGAGTTGTCTTACCCTGGTAAACAGGGAATGAGATGTTGTTCCCTGCTGCAAGGAAGGGACAGGTCTACCACCATGTCACGGTCCTGTCCATGTTATCTATCCCCCTCAGGACTCATCCTGCACACTTAGCTTTTGGGAGATGGTGAAGCTGTTAGTGCTGAGCACCTTCCATAGGAGCATCCTGCTCTCCCTGCAGAGCAGCTGCTGACCAGGGATGCCATTTGTGGCCACGGCCACCTCTGCGGCTGCTGGAGGTGGATGTTTCCAAACTCCTCGTTGCTGCACAAGAGCACAGAGTATTAGAAGCACTTTTGTGCAGGGAACCAGATATAGTCCTCCAGGCCTCAGAAGGACTCTGAGAGGTTTACATTCAAAACACCAATGCTGAAAATATAAAAGCATAAAACTGCATCAGATCAAATAGTCATAATTATAGCAAGCATATGAGACAAAACCCATTGTCATTTATCTCTCTGGGGACACCACACTTTTTGTTTGAGCCCTATTATTGGTGAAGTATGAGTTCTAAAATTACAATAATTAAAATGATTATAAAGTGTCAGGGATTGTAATTTTTGTTTTATAGCTGGGAACAGTCTGTTCATTATTGAAGCAAAGATTTGGCTTTAAATTCACATCAGTTTGAGACAGTGAGAGGGGGAGCATGTTGATGTGAATGCAGCGAGCATGCCTGAGTGCTGAGGCCCCTTCTTGTCCTTGGATCCCCTTTCTCCTATGTCAGGCATGGAGAAGGGAGCTGTGGTGAGGGACAGTCCTGGACAATGGACTGGAAATGTGTCACTGCTTGACCTTCTGGGAGTCTGGTGACTTCTGTTGCTTTATAAACCCCAACTGGATGGCTGCTGGAGCCTACTGCTGGGATGTGGGAGTGAGCAATATGTTATTCCCACTTTCTGGGAAGGGAAGCTGAGGATGAAAAAGCTAAGAAAACCATTAGAGGCATCAGCAGTTGGATCACAGGAGCCTCATAATGTCAAATGTGCCTTAGTTCATTCCTTTACGTTGTGTGTCTTATGCTGGAGCTGCTTCTCGTCACGAAGTCCCAGCTCCATCTTGGGGCAGAAGGTGGGGTGTCCGTGGTTGCGTATCTCAAGGAGTTGGCTTCAAGCTTTGTAGGTTGCCAGAGGTAGACTGGGTAGCTTGACTGAGAGAACATCTTGAATGCCTGAGATTCAAAATACTTTGCTTTTTCAGATTGGCTCAACTTTTGGGATAAAATGGCCTCAAAATGTCAGCTATGTCTGTTCCATGTCAGAAATAAATGAAAGCTGAGATGAGTGTTAGCTTCGGGCACCCTTCCAAAGCTGTGGGAGAGAGGAAGAAATCTATACCATAGATTTCAAAGAGCCCATATGTCTGATCTAGGACTCGCTGTCTGTCCTTTGCTGGATCGGGCCCACTCTGTGAAGAGGAGGCTGGGTAGCAGCTTGGGGATGGAGGGGAAGAGGAGGAGAAAGGGAAGGGAATCAGAGAAACATTGATAAATTCTATTTAGTGAATAACACAATGCATGTAACAGCACAATGGCCTTTTCTGCAGGCAGATTATCCCAGCCAGAGTCTTTGCTATATTAAAAAGAGGGGGGAAAAAATAGAGCACCAAAGAAAAGGAAAGGCGGGCTGTACAGCAGCAATCAATGCTGCCCTTTGTGCTGCCTGACATTTGAGGGACTTGTTATCAACGATTGCTGGCTGCTTTATCTAAATGTATCTCCCCAGCTGCCAGGAGCAGCGCTGATAGGCAGCAGGACGTGGCGATGGCCCCAGCTGATACTGCGACCGCCCAATTCCCCCGCTTGCCTTGCTGTCAGGGGCCTGATGGCTTCTGTCACTCCACTGCTGGCATGCTCCCACCTACCCCTGCAGCGGGGGAGAGGACATTTTCCCCCACCACTCATTCCCTTCCCTTCCCTATCAGCCACTTCTTTGTCTTTTTAAAGGAGAAGAAGAAGAAAAAAAAAAAGACCAAAAAGGACCAAGTTAAAAACAATAAAAAAAAGGCAAGGAACTAGCAATGAGGGAGAGACATGTTGAGGAGAGGAAAATGAAAATTTACTTTATTTTTCGTTTGTCCTGCAACAGCTCTGTCGCCTGCTGCTCTGGCAGAAATTGCCTTACGTGCACTCGCCTTCTCTTTCCTCCTTTACTGCAAAAGAGTGATAAGAATAATCTACTGCTTGGCCCTAGGTTGTCTCTTGGTGTGGAAAATGCCTCTCTAATATTTTCTGTTTGTTTATACAACATACATACTTGTGCCTATGTAATGCAGGGAACTGTATGCACAAGTTTGTGCAATTACTATTAATTTTTATGACTAAAGATGATGAATGGGCATAAAATAAAGGTCAGCTTGTAGCATCTCTCCTAAATCCTTGAGGGTGTGTGTCTAAAAAAGAAAAAGTGTGTTGCAGTCCAGTTCCAGTCAGAAAGTAGCTGCTCTTAGGTGTGCAAGGTGCCTAAAGGAAGTTCGGTTCTTGCTAAAAAGTAGCCGGTTATTGACAGGTTTTAAAGTACAAAAGCCATGGATTGGTGTGGCCTCTTATTTCAAGAGACAGCTTAAATTATTACCTTTACTGCTAAAAAGGTTTTGAGGTCTGCATGGAAATGTCAGCTCATAGGCTTGCATGTATATTTACCTTTGCTTGGTGCTAATGAAGCCATTAAAAATGCAACATGGCACAGCTGAAAGCTTCTCCTAAAAATGAGTGTTTTCTGCTGTCTGACTTCTTCTGAAGAAGCATTTGGGAAAAAAAGTAATACATAAGCACAGTAATACAAAGGCCACTGGATTAACTGATCTGCTTTTAATGATTCTCTGCCAAAATCTGAAAGTAATTAGAGTGCTCTCAAAAAAAAAAAAGATGTTTCCAGGAGAATAGAATAAATTCTTATCTGTCTCATGTTCAGGTGTCTTAGTCTGTATATTTAGCATAGGTTTATCAGTTACAGACTCTATTTTAAAGCATGTGCAAATTGCTACCTTGACCATAATGGAAAACCTCACATGTATGTAGTGAAAAATAATCTTGGTGTTGTATTTTGAGGAAATTCAGGTTTATTTGAAGCACCACTTTTTTCTTTTGATCATTGCTGTCTCAGGCAAAGACTTCTGGCACTGCTGTCCTTGCATTTCTTCTGCAGTGAGTTATACCTCCTTACATCAAAAGACCCAAAAAGGAGAAAAGCAAACATGCATGAGGGGTGTTGCAGATCGTAACATCCCTCTGGAGAGTCAGAGCCCAGGTACCAATATATACTTGTTTAACAGAAAAATAGCAAGATGTTAATAAAATACAAGATTTGCCTTTCAAAAATGAGACAACATGTTAGCACCTCAAGTGTCCAAGCTGAGTGCAGATGCTGGTGAGGGGTCCTTGATAAAGTTCTGGCTGGGAAAGCAGCATGTTAAGTGTCCTGACCTGTGAACTGGATACCCTCGCTCCTCTCTGTAGCGCCTGGTTTTGGCTGGGTCATGGAATTCTTTGTGGAGCCAGTGCTGCTCTTCTGTACGAGAAACAGGAACAATTTCACTATGCAGCGTGGAGTGATGTTAAATGGAGGTTGTTCTGCCTGACTTCATAAGTCATCCAAAATATGACGGAAGTGCTTTTAATTAATAATCGCTGGCCAGTGCTGAGTCTGTCTGCCCTGCTCTCTGACCACACTGAACACGGGGAGAATATCCCGCACCCCTGCTAGTCCTTTGCAGGCAGCACAGCTCACAGAACACAAGCTCGGATGTGCACATAGTATAACCTTCCCCAGCATTTCTCTTTCTGTGGCATTAGGAAGCCAATTCCTCCCAAGAGCATGTTTGTATCAATCTAAAATTCATTTTGGCTGAAATATTTATGATTTCCAGGGGGGAGGCAGGAGGTCTGGGTGTTGAGTGTGGTCAGATCAAGTTAGCTTCAACTGGCAAGGTTGACAAAAGTAGTAATCTCTCCGTCCCTCCTCCTGTACCTAAATGAGCATTTATTCCAAGCCCTTTCTTAATGCTGTAACATAATTCATTAGGACAGCCTTAATGAGCTGGTAATTAGTCTGGTGGGAGGGGGTGAGGAAGGGAAATAGAAATGCAAGACAGAGAGAAAGTCGAGCAGGCTGGGGCACCTTAAAGAGCCCTGAGAGAGCCTTTTGTCAACAAAATGGATCGGGCTTGCAGGCAGTAAAACTTTCAAATGACCTTCGTGTCAAAATATTAGGCTGCTATTTTTCGCTAGATGGTGGTTTCATAAACATAAAAAGCGCACATATCATTCAGAGTGCTGTAAAATTTGTCTCAAAGATGCGGTGTTTTCTTCCTTCCATCTTTTTTTTTTCTTTTGTTGCAAGATGAATATCACCTCTATGCAGTAGGAGTGGGGGATGGGGTGAGGGGAATGTCATCTAGTATCACAAACTTCTGCTTAGTCTGAAAGTAATGTTAATAGCAGCTCATCTTTGTTCTGATGGTTTTGAGTGCTTGCTCTTTTTTCCTTTTCCTGGAGGAGGAAGAAAAAAAAAAAAGTAAAATACATAAGTATACATGCTAGAGATAGATACCAAGAGATGGTGACATTTTCACTTGTAAAATTCAGGAAAATTACTTAGATGTTCATAATTTATGGCAAAAGCTAGATGTTAATATTGCTCTGTGATTTAGAAGACAGATGTGGTATAATAAGTATATAAAAACCAGCAGCTCACTTCTGGGGAAGTGAAGCATCAAAACAGTTGGCTATTTAAGTGCTTTTCCTTCTGTGAAATCTTTATTTCCAAGGTTAAATTTTGACATGGAGTTGGAGGGTAGAGGGGTGACTGTTTTCCACAAGGCAAGGAAACAATTACTCAAAGTATCCACTCATTTTGCGTTAGGCTTGTCGTTAGGCTCCTTCCCTTTCTGTCCTTATCTAACATGCCCCAGAGTGGTGGGACTTGTGCAGCTTGAATAAGTAGCAGAAGGCTGATAAGACATGGCTTGAGTTGAACCATAGGAATGTGCAAGCAGCAATAAGGGGTGAGTAGCCAACTTAACAAAAGCAAAACCCACGGAGATAGTAGAAAGACAGAAAACTTGAGTTACTGATCTGTTGCGTGGTTCACTATTTTTTTCTTTGCCATCACATCACACTGTGCAGAAGTGCTGAGCTGCTCCCTCCTTGCCTACTGTCTCTCACCTGTATTTCCCCTCTGAACACCTGAAGCATTTATCGCTCATGAACAGCCACTGCAGGTGATGTGCTGGGAGCCCAAATCCTCCCCCAGAAATAGCCATGACTGGTGATCATAGAACTTGGGTAAGGGAAAGCCAGGGCTGGGCTTAACAGACTTCTGGCCACCAGTGTTAGATTTGGTGTAATTGCTCAGTATTTAGACAGACATTGTATGAAGTATTTCTGATGTGGCTGGAAGTATCAGGACCTGACCCCATCTGAGGGACTTCCAACCCCTTTGGTGTGCCAGACAGACGTGGCTGTGGCCGGTTTGTGGCTGAGGCTGGAGACGGGCTGGGGCTGAGCCCGTGTGCCGAGGCCACGTGGGGCGGGCTGCCTCGGGGGTCCGTGGTTTGATGGGTTTCCCTTTGAGATCTGAAGGCCATTTTTCCCACATAAAACATGAAATTAAAAGAGAAATTTAGACATGGATGAGATGATATCTGACTTCTCCTCACAGACCCAAGCAGAACATGAAATTTCACTTGCACTTGTGAAAAGTTTAAGCCTGGAGTTTCACATTGTGTTTATTATCCATTGTGTAGAAAAGAAAACAACTTGGACACCCCCCCGCCCCCTGCTAGAATTATCCTAAAGTACTTTGCCAGTGTTGTAGTTCTGCTCCGTCAGAAGAGCCAAATATGGATCACAATGACCTTTGGAGAATGAGTTGTTGAGTTAATAAATGAAGGAGGTTGTTTATGTGTGTGTGTTAAGCTAACAGGAAAGATACAATGTATCTTACAGCATCTGTAGCATACAGAGCCATTCAGAAACCTCCAGGTGTGATCAGTTTAGCATGGGGCAAAATATTGGTGTTGCCCTCCAGTGACATTGAATCCTGCTGGCTGGCTACTTCAAAGCTACTGATGAAACTCTCTTTCTTTCCCACCTCCCTTTCCCCCCCTCC